>NC_069389.1:79519192-79621692 GCF_027475565.1 Acinonyx jubatus | reverse complement strand
TCCATCTCAATGGATTTGTCTATTTGGGCATTTCAGACAAATGGACTCACATAATATGTGGTCTTTGTTCCTGGATTCTTTTATTTAGCATAATTGTTTTAAGGTTCTTCCATGTACAAACATGTATGAAAACTCCATTATGTTTTATTGTTGAATAATAGTCCATTGTATGAATATATCACATTTTATTCATTTATTCATAAATTGATGGATGTTTGGGTTGTTTCCACTTTTTGGCTATTATGAATAATGCTGCTATGAATTTTTTTTAATGTTTATTTATTTTTGAGAGCAAGAGAACAGGAGCTGGGGGAGGGGGTGCAGGGAGAGAGGGAGACAGAGGACCCAAAGTGGGATCTATGTTGAGGGAAGAGAGCTGGATGCAGGGCTCCAACTCACAAACTGCAAGACCATGACCTGAGTCAAAGTTGGACACTCAACCAATTGAGCCACCCAGGTGACCCTGAACGTTTCTGTACATGTTTTCGTGTTAAAATATGTTTTTATTTCTCTAGTAGTGGACTCTCTGGGTCACATGGTAATCACATATTTAAATATTTTTGTTTCAATTTTTTATTTAACTTTTATTAACATATGGTGTAATATTGGTTTCAGGAGTAAAATTTAGTGATTAATCACTTACATATAACACCCAGTGTTCATCACAAGTGCCCTTCTTAAAACCCATCACCCATTTAGCAAATTCCATGCCCACTTCCCAACCAGCAACCCTCAGTTTGTTCTCTATCTTTAAGAGTCTCATATGGTTTGTTCCCGTCTATCATCCCCCCCATCCCATTTGTTCATCTGTTTTGTTTCTTAAATTCAATATAAGAGTGAAATAATATAGTATTTGTCTTTCTCTAATTTCACTTAGCATACTACTCTCTAGCTCCATCCACATCATTGCAAATGGTGAGCTATCGTTCCTTTTGATGGCTGAGTAATAGTCCATGATACATGTGTATATATACCATATTTTCTTTATTAATTCATCATTCTGTGGACATCTGGGCTCTTAATAATTTCGCTTTTGTTGATAATGCTACTATAAACATCAGGGTGCATGTGTCCCCTTAGAATTGATATTTTTGTATCCTTTGTTTGGGTAAATACCTAAGAGTGCAATTGCTTGGTTGTAGGGTACCTCTATTTTTAAGTTTTTGAGGAACCTCTATACTGTTTTCCAGAGTGGTTACACCAATTTGCATTCCCACCACCAGTATAAGTCCCTCTTTCTCCACATCCTCACCAACATCTGTTGTTTCCTATATTGTTAATTTTAGCCATTCTGACAGTGTGAGGTAGCACCTCATTGTGATTTTCATTTGTAGTTCCCCAATGATGACTAATGTTGAGCATCTTTTCATGTGCCTGCTAGCCATCTGGGTGTCTTCTTTGGAAAAATGTCTATTCAACACATGTTTAACATTTGGAGAAACTGCCAAACTGTTTTTCATAGTTGCTACACCATTTTCCATTCCTACCAGCAATATATGAGTGCTCCAATTTCTCCACATCTTTGCCAACATTTATTTTCACTTAATAATTTGTAGCCATCTTAGTGTGTGAAATGGTATCTCATTTTATTTTGATTTGTATTTCCCAAATGACTAATGACGTTAGGTATCTTTCCATGTGCCCTTTGATTATTTTCATGTCTTTTTTATGTATACTGAGATCTGTGACCATTTTAACAGGGCTACTTTTCTTTTTTATATTCTAAGAGTTTATTTTTTTATTTATTCTGGATACACATTCCTTATCAGATATATGATTTGCAAATATTTTCTCTGATTCTGTGGGTTGTCTTTTCACTTTATTATAGCGTCCTTTGATGTGAAAAAAAATACATATTTTGATGAAGTCCAATTGATCCAATTTTTCTTTTTGTGCTTTTGGCATTATATGTCACAAACTGTTGGCCTAATTTAAGGGCACAAAGAATTTAACCTTATATTTTCTTTAAAAAAATTTTTAAAGTAAACTCTATACCCAATGTGAGGCTTGAATTCATGACCCTGGTATGAAGAGTTGCATGTTCTGCAGACTGATCCAGCCAGGAACCCCTCTTTTAAGACTTTTTTGGGGTCTTCAATAGCTTTCTTTTAACAGAGAGAAACAAGGCTGAAATAAGTTTACATTATTGGAGCCGATGGTGGTTATCTTTCCAAAGGGTGAAGTGTGAGCCCAGCTGGCAGTACACAAAGGTTAAATCCAAAGCCCAGATATCCTCTTTCCTTGTTGGGCCCTGCATGTCTTGCTCATGATATGAGATGCACAACCACACTGAATGAAGTAAAAGTTCCAAATGGGCAGAGGTGACATCCCGACAGGAGACAATAAAAAAAATCATTGTAGAGGATGTTGAAGTAAAGTGTAGTTACCTACTCTCTGCTATTCTCTGATGAGAAAGGTGAGGGTATGGGATGAGTGGTAAGTTATGTTCTTTTTTCCTCAAATAAGTAAATCATATAGGATGGGGTTGAGGGCCAATCATGCAGTAGAATAGGCTGAGAATCTAGGCTAGTTATAGATCTCTGTGCCTAAAGAAAAGAACAGCAATGATAAGGGAGAAGAGGGGAACAATAAAATGCCTGAAAGTATTAAAAAGAAAAGTTTTTTTTTTCTTAAGACAAGAAATAGCATCTTTTATTTTCCTCGCTGCAGTGGCCGCAGACTTACTGGTTTTCATGAAACAAGATTTCTGTAACAAGGTCTTTTGATAAGTTTGCTCAATCACAGAAGGACAAATACAAGGCTGACTGCTAATATTAGAACTAGGTCTTTCCCCCAAATCTTCTTGTAGATGCTATTCTCATGCTGGTTCTACAGAGGTACCCCCAACACCATAAGATGCTTCACTTAAAACTTCTGAAATATTGCAATGACATAATCAAGAGGTTTTTGGGGCTATGTCTTTATTGTACATGTAAACTCTTTTGGAACAGCTTAAGTTAAAGGATGAGCAGGAGTTTGGTTTTAAGCCACAAAGTTTCAGACACCATCCACAGATGCCTCTGCCCTACTTTATTCCATGTCCTTTTCTGAGAAATGCATTCAATGCTTGATTGTTGAATGGTATGGGCAAGATAGCCCACGTTGCGCAAGGTGACCCTTGCCACAGAGATGCAGCCATCCTTTGTCATGTAGATGGAGAACTCCTTGTTCAGCCTCTAAACCAGTTCAGGTTTTAGTCCTGTGAAACAAAACATACCAATCTGGTCAGTAATGCGCTGTCAGTTGGGGGCAGTCTTCCTTTTGAGGTTGGAGACCAGCTGAATTTGCATGCAAATTATGTGATGGCCCATGCTTTTTACTTCCTGCAACCACTGTTTTTGCAGGTCAGGACTGGTCAGGATAGTTGAAGCAATCTGGGTCCCATTGATTGGAGGGTTGGAATATATGGGATGCATCAAGATCTTCATTTGTGATTGGCCTCACAGCATCTTGGCAAACCACAATGAAGGCTCCCACATGCTCACTGTATAACCCAATGTTCTTGGTATAGGATTGGCAGAGACAAACAGTAATTCCCTGTTTGATGAAGATGAAGTGATATACAGCCCAGGCATATTTTTGCCATCACCACTGGCAAAGCCTTGGTAGGACATGTAAAACGACACAAAGAAATTGTTTTTCTTCATCACTGTTGCTGCTTCCTTCCATTTCTCAGGGTAAGGGTCCACTCCTGGACTGTGGACACAAGCATGAAGGAGAACACTTTACTGTGGCATTTTCAAAATGTCCTCTATAGTGCCTATAAAGTCACAGCTGCATGTCTTGGGGCCTTAGTATTGATAATCATGTAATTGCACACCAGCATCCCTGAAGATGGGTGTGTAATTTCTCCAAGATGGTTGGGCAGAAAGACATCTTGGCTTAACTTAAAAAAATCTTTTCAAAAAACTGGCTTCAATCATCAAGGCCGCATTTCCAGAAATGGTCTGTATGGTGACATACCAGCTACTTTTCAACACTTCATTGTTCTCACTCAGGGCTAGTTCTGCAGATGCCTTACAAAATTTACCAAATCCTGCGATGGACAGGTATTCCTTGTCAAATTTTTTGGCAGTAATCTGGGCCTTTGCCTTCTGAACACTATAAGGCACATAAGGCTTTCCGTTATCATCTCAGTAGGCACCAACTACCATTTTTTTTTTTTGCTGTTGACACCTCTCTTAAAGGTTTATGTGACTCCCAGGATGGGATCTGGGGGCCCCATCCCAACACGGGTCCACAAGGAGCTGGCTCTGGCAGAAGTCACGGCAGCAAGGCCTCAGTGGAAGGTGGTGGCAACCTCAGACAGAACATGGCTGGAGTGCAGCACAGCCATGGTGGGTGGTGAGAAGGCAGTAGGTAGCTGCAGGATGGAACAGAGGGCCAGTGGGCACAGACACCGCTTTTAAGATTTTTATGGTGATTTATGCTTGTACATGGTGTGAGATAGGGATACAAATTAATTATTTTGTGGGTGGATATCCAGTTATTTTTTTAACCAGTTGTTGAAAAGACTATTCTTTACTCTGAATATTTTTGGAACTCTGGTTGAAAATAAATTGTTCATAAAGGTGAGGGTGTGTATGTCTGTGTGTGTGTGTACTTTAATTCTATTACATTAAACTATATGTTTATCTTTAAGGCAGTACCATATGGTATTGATAACTTTAGCTTTGTAGTAAGGTTTAAAATAGGGAAGTATGGGTCTTCCAACTTTATTCTTCAAGAACATTTTGTCTATTCTGGGTTCATTGGATTTTCATATGAATTTTAGTATTAACTCATCAATTTCTGTAAAGAAACAAGCTGAGATTTTGATATGGATAGCACTGAATCTGTATATTAATTTGGGGTGTATTGCCATCTTAACAATCGTAAGTCTTCTGATTCAGGAGCATGATATACTTTGTACTTATTTAGGTCTTTTAAAATTTACTTCAATAATGTTTTACAGATTTTTGGAGTATATATTTTGCATTTATTTTATTAAATTTGTTTCCTAGGTATGTTATTTAAATTTTTTTTCCTGAAGTATTGTTGACACACAATTGTACATTAGTTTCAGGTGTACAATATAATGATTCAATAAGTCTATACGTTATGCTGTGCTCACCATAAGTGTAGTTACCATCTGTCACCATACAATGCTATTACTATACCATTGACTATATTTCCTGTGCTGTAACTTATATCCTTGTGACTTATTCATTCCACAGCTGTAAGCCTATACCTCCCACTCTTCTTTACCCATTTTGCTCATCCTCCATCCCCTCTCTTCTGGTAAACATCAATTTGTTTTCTGTATTTATGGGTCTATTTCCTAAGTATGTTATTTTGGATGCTACTATAAATGGAATGTTTTCTTAATTTCATTTTCTGATTGTTTATTACTAGTGTATAGTAACAAAAGTTACTCTTGTATATTTATTTTGTATCCAGAAACAATGCCGAACTTATTTATTAATTCTAATATTGTTTTGGTAGTTTCCTTAGGACTTTACATATACATGCTCATGTCATCTCAACATAATATTATTTTTAAATTATTTACATATTTCACAGTAAAATTAATATACCTTTTTCATGAGCTTACTTTTTTTGGAAGTACAGCATCCAAATAGTTATTTTATACAAAGTAACTTCAAGTTCCTATTATCCATTCCTTCATTTCTCCTAGCTCCCTCTTATCCTTAGAGACTCTAAGCACTCACTTCTGAGATCACAGGAGGTTTGTCCAAGACTGAGTGCAGAAAACCTGCATCATTTCCTGCTGCTTCTGGGAGATGGTGGGCATGCAGTTTGAGAAGGGTGTGGGTACTGGAAAGGAGAAGGTGTTCTGAGTTTCTTTGGTCTTGGTATTCCTCACAGTCATCATTCATAATGCACAGACTGGGAGAAAGTTGGACCCTCAGACAACTAGAGAAATGGACAACCCCACACCCAACAACAATCCTGCTCTCACTGTCACTTAGCAATCAGATTCTTCCCATACCCTTACTGTGCCTGCCCCTGGATTCCTTGGCTGGTACTTCTGGTCCCCTACAGAGACTATTTTTGGAGGCATTGTCAACCAGCTTAGCTAGGTATGCAGATTTAATTCTAATGCATTTACCCTTTACAGCAGCACAAGGAATGGGCACTCCAATCCCCATTTTCAGAGTAATACAGTCAGTCACTGAGGTGTTATAACTTGACCAAGGTCACTCAGCTGGCTAGTGAGTGTTGAGGTCAGGAAAAGAATCTGGTTCTCTGGCTCCAGAGTCCATACACTTAACCACTAACCTAGAACTCTCCTTAGTTCTGTTGTCTTTCCAAAATACTGAGAAAACCTCTATGCTATACCACATTCCTACACCACTGGCCTCAGCCAGAGATGGGTGTTTGTTTCCATGCAGTGCACACAACACAGCACTTACTTGGAATTGCTATCAGAAGTCAAGATGAAGGTCCAGGTGAAATCACAGAGAGAACCTTGAGAATTTCCTTCCACTTCAATGACAACAAACAACAATGTCCCTTTAGAGTTGTACATACTTTTAACACAAGCAATATTCCCCATTCAGGGTTTTACCTGATAGTCTTGCAGCACCCTGATGGGAGCCAGATAGGTTTTTCGCTGGTAGATATGAGGGGGCTTCAAGGACTTAGAGGGAAAAAGTAGGGATAATCAACTCCCAGAGATAGGACCCCCAACATGTATTGGATCCTCTGATAAATATGTGTTCACTTGATTCATTTTGTAAAGCAGCCCAAGATAAGGGTATTACTAGCTTATTTCACAAAAGAGGAAACTGGAAGGTTAGGTAATGGGACCAAAGTAACAGAGTAAGGAACTCAGATGAGAGCTATAAAATACCACAGCCTGTGCCTCTAACATGTAAGCTGTGTTGGGGAAGAAAGGCATGGATGTACGTCAGACCAAGATAGTCTGGGGGCAAGGTGGGGATGGGAGAACACAAAGGGAATCCAAAGGGGAGGGAAGGGAAGAAAATAAAAGGAAGGAAGGGAAGGGAAGGGGAGGGGAGGGGAGGGGAGGGGAGGGGAGGGGAGGGGAGGGAAGGGAAAGGAAAGGAAAGGAAAGGAAAGGAAAGGAAAGGAAAGGAAAGGAAAGGAAAGGAAAGGAAAGGAAGTAACTTGGAAAGCCAGGAGAATTGGGAGGTAGCCAAGCCAGGGGCAGGATATAGTGCAGGATCAGGGGAGGGGACTCTACACTCACCTTCTTTAAAAACCCCATTGACAGAAAAATAGAGCAGGGAAGGTAAAGAACAGTTGCTAAGGCTCTCAGTATCCTTCTACACCTCCTACCCATTTCTGACTTTCATGGTCTGCCTAAGGCAGGAAATACATGGTCGCCATCCAGATGCTCAGGTCTACCACATAGGAGTGAAAGTCATGCTGAGTTTTGGGCAACATATTGAGGGAGTCAACAATGTCATACTTTGTATGCTTAAAAGCTGAATCCACAGGTCTGTAGGGAAAAGAGAAGTAAGGGTCAGGTCATCAGCCTCTATATATGTTCCCTTCACATCCCGTTTCCCATGATGATCTTGCTTTATACATTTACCAGAGTCCTCAACCTTCTTAATGTCCCTGGTATCCTTGAAGTATTCTTCCAAGCTGTTTCTAGAAAAAAAGAGGGACAGAATGTGGTATATATGTTTCTAGGCAGTGTAGATGTTTCTAGGAGCTGACCCGTGTTTGCTGGGGAGACACATAGCCTTAGAGCAGAGTCTGAGCTGTGATACTCACAATGCTGCATCTTCAGGGTTTAAGGGAATGGTCAGGGAGAAGCACGCCTCATCATGCCAAGCATTGAGGAGACCCTGTTCATCTCCAGAGTCATAGATCAAGTAATATCTGAAGAGGAACAAAGGCAATGGGTTATCTCTGTGGTTTGGGCCACCAAGGGGACATGAAAGTTCCCCTCAACCCAGTAACAGATCGATGCTTGGGTGGCCTGTCCCATTCCAGTCCTCTTCTGCCTCATGGTCTCAAGGGTACTTACTGAAGCAGAAATGGAAAGATTCGATTCGTAAGAATCTAAAATCCTTTATAGTTTTCTTCATATCAAAAGATGCCTTGAAACTATGTGGTAGACAAAGCCTCCCTTGCAACATCCCAAATCTCCCTTGGTCCATCCTCACCTTATAAGGTGTTATTATCTTGGGGACTTCAATATAAATTATATTGGTATAATATACACCATATATATATATATATATATATATATATACACCAATAATATGCATTTATATAATATATATATACCAAATTAAATTGGTAACACCTGGCCATCCTGAGGAAGGAAGAGGAAGTCAGAAGTGCATGCCACGAATGTTGCAATGGATGAAAAAAGGGCATGAATAGGTCCAAGGGGAACAAAGGTCAGAGTTCCTATGTGAAATGGCCCCCAAAATTTTATCAGCAAGACTACAGTAGGAGTCTTCAACAGAGGGTCCCAGATGCCTCTACTAAAAGGCTAAGGTCAGATACAAAAACATAACCTATGTAAGTCCCCCAAAAAGCTGTAGGGCGCTTGTGGAAGTCATCAATGTTAATAAGAGGAGACAATGATGAATGTAGGCACTTACCAGGCATAACAATGTGGGGAAACAATCTCTGATGGCACTTTTCAAAATCAAAAATAGAAAGAAATAAATGATAGTTTAGGCTGTAAAAGTTCTCTCCCTCTGTCTCTTCTTCCTCCTGGGTAGCTCCCACCTAAACTGTCTTGATTGTCTTCTCCAGTATCACAAGAAGCAATATTTGGATCCCAGGCTCCAGGGATGCCTCCCCCTCCCTGCCTTCCTTCTTTCCTCCAGGTTCCCACTGAAGGCTCCAGAGAAAAGAGGGTATGGGGTGGGTGCCCAGGGCTCTGCTACCTCACTAGCGGTCCAGCATTCTGCAGGACCATGATACCCCTCAGGAATGACCCAGAATGCTGGAGAAGGGAGGTGAGTGAGGCCGGGCTCAAGAGGCAGGGATGGAAAGTGAAGACCGAGGGGGAGTGAAGGTGGGAGGAGAGAGGTGAGAGGGACATAGGGGAGTAGTGATAGAGGAAGAAGAGAAAAAAAAAGCACAAGGAAAGGGAAAAAAAAAGGTCTACTATGGTGGTGGTGGTCAGAGAAGAAGAGAGAAGGGGGAAGTGGCCCCCTAGTTGCTGC
Organism: Acinonyx jubatus; assembly: GCF_027475565.1. NCBI lineage: Eukaryota > Metazoa > Chordata > Mammalia > Carnivora > Felidae > Acinonyx > Acinonyx jubatus. The sequence goes on along the minus strand of NC_069389.1, from coordinate 79,612,528 downwards.
CCTTTCCTTCATCTGCCCTGGCTGGCCCTGGCACCCAAGGTAGGAATGGAAAACATGAAGGTGTTGGGCTTGGTGCCCACTGGACTCTGGTTGAAGTTTTGTCACTTGTGTGAGCTCATCCTGAGCTGAGCATGGGGAACAAGGCAGCTACGGGGGCAGAAGAGCTTCTCTTGAAAGAGTAGAGGGTCAAGCCCAAGTCAGCATGGGGCTGATGGTCCGTGGCCCCCTCTTATGATCACTACCTTCCCTCCTGCCCCTGTGCCTATCTCAATCGGTTCCTAGCCTGAGGAATCATACCTGTGCTGGGCCACCCAGGACTCCTCTGAAGGACCAGTTAGGATGATGTGACATGTATGGGGGTTGCCTCTGAGAGTCCTGTCCTTCTATCTCAAGTACCTCTTCCTTCTGACTTTCATTCCTGCCTCAGGAAGCCCTCTGCTCACTGGCAGTCACCCACTTCTGGCCACTTGACTCAGGGAAACCTGGTTTCTCCGAAGGAGGGCCAGTTCCTGGCATTGGGTCAGAGGAACACACAGATGCCATGATAGTAGCACCCCATGACCTTGGCCCTCATCATGGGGCAGGAAAGCGATCATGGCCACCTGGGATTAGAGAGGGGGCCCATTTGTTTCAAGGGAAATAGGGCTCCTCTTGGTGAGAAGCAGGAATGCAGGAAGGCTGGTATCAGCATGAGGCCCTGGGCTGGAGGACCCTTCTCAGTTCAGGTCACAGAATCTGGCTCAAGGTGGTTACTCCTGTTCCTGAAGAGAAGATGCCCTGCTTCCTGGAGCATTTTCATGGGAAGGAATACTATGGAAAACCAGGTGCAGAATGGGTAAACAGAGGAAGGGAAATACCTCTGAGCACAGGTAAGAGACACAGAGAGAGGAGGGAGGGGTCTGTGGTCTTCCTAGAGGACCAGTGCTACCACATCCTTTAGGGAGGCACTCTCAGGGGTAATTCAGACTTCCAACGTGCAAGGGTCCCCAGGAGGGGTGACAGAGGTTACCACAGACCTTATATAGGTGGACTTGTTTGTGCTGTATAAGGTGTTCCCTTTTAGTCACAGCTCTTCAAGCTTCAGCCCTTTCATCTTGCTTAACTCCCAGGCTGACTGTACCTGAAAAATGTAGGAAGAAACCTGGAAAAATGTCCCAGGAATAAAGAGACACCTGGGCCTTTGCACTCTTAGTCCCCACCCACCCCCTCAGGTACCTTCTCCTGCCTCTGGTCAGTTGGCACTCTGAGAAGCACTACTACCCACTGTCAACCCCAACTTTGATCTGCTTCCCTCTTCCCACCTCATTTTTGGACAGGTTCAAGATCTTGACTGTGGGGACTATCTGTATAACGTCAGACAGGCCATCCAGCTGATACAGTTTGTTCTTGCACAAGTTCAAGGACAAAAGCTTTTGGTGAAGAAGAATTAGAGTAATGGTTACTACCTAGGGCTTCAGAAATAAGCCTTCCCTCCACCACATTTGTTCCACCCCCTACCATAATACCAGCAGTATAAGGCATAAGGCCTTATCTTGGAGAAATTCTCTTTGATGATCTGCAGGGTGGCAGATATGCAGTTTCTTCAATTCAGTATTATAGCAATATCATGGTCCACCAACTCTTCAGAAAGGTGAGAGAATGTAATCAGAAGGCTGAGAGGGGTCCAGGACCAGCACCAGCCTCTCCTTGATCACCATCTCTGAGTGTCACTCCCAGGCAATCCCCTAGAATTACTGCTGTCAGTTGTACCTGGGTCAAAACGAACTTTATGGAGGTCAAGACATTTTTGGACAATATCATAGCATTTTCTCATGGTCAGCTGCAGAGAAAGGTAGTGAGAGCCACTGAGTCTGTCATGGTATAGGGAAGTTGGGGGTTGGGGGAAGAAGAGTAGGTCTGGGTATGAACACACAATGGGCATCAAGTCTTCATTAACTTTAGCTTCTCCATTTCTTCTGGCTCCAATTTATTCTGAGAGTGATAAGAATAGTAAGTAACAAAAACAGAGTAAGGTACAGCAGAGATATTGACACGTATAGATACAAGAAGGAGAGGTGGGATAAGCACTAGGAACTCTCATTATAAGGAAGACGACCAGCCACTGGCCTGCCTTATTGCATTGGGACTAGTTACGGGTAATATCTTCAACACATACCTTTTTATTTTCCTCATCACAAATCTTGTGGTTGATATCCTTCAATGCAGAGGCAGCACTACCATCCTGGATAAAGAACTGGGCCCGGTCTTTTAAATAATGGAACTACAGGAATTGAAGGCAACAGTAATAGTGTCAGAGGCTGTGGCCCCTGCTGAGCCATCTCTTTCCCCTCCCTATGGAGGGGATTCACCACACATCTGGATTCACCATCCTTTCTTACATCGACCATGGTGAAGGGGACACTACAGTGATTTTGGATTGAGTTTAGTAACCATGTCTTGTTATACTTTATTCCGTAAGGAATCTAAGGGTGAAAAGAAGGGATGGGAGAGAAGGGAGACAACAGGGCATTAAGACTGTAGAACAGACCCAACCCGGGTCTACTTAACTTTAAAAGACTTCTAAAGTAGGACTTTTGACATGATTTTAACTTTTTATTTTGCCGCCATGGATTTTCTAATCATCCATTCTCCCAATTCAAATATTTAACTTCCAAACAATAAAATTTAGATATTTAAAATGATATTCCTTTAATAATGTTCCAGCAAATCCTATGCATTGAAAACCTTACCCATTTTTCTGAAAATGAATTTAGAGTCTACACCTCCATAGTCAACTTGAGCCGAATGCTGTGTCATCTGGTGAGGAGTTGCTCCATATCCTTGGCAGTAGTTTCAACTTTTGCCTTTAGTCAACTTCCTGTGACCTTCTTTCAGTCAACCTGTTTCCTTTGTATTTTTTGTGGGAACCTCCTCTTAGTTGATCAAGGATGTTATCTCCTCTTGTCCTCAACAAAGTTCCTAGCATTTCTATATGAGACCCACACAACTCCCCTTGATCTGCCTCTCCAGAACATTCCCTGCTTTGTGCCAGGACACTTACTGTGATCCTGAACCAGCCCCCTTGGTTTCCACCCTATGTGTTCTCCATATCTCTCTCTGGAAATGTTCTGTTTTGGTATTCCTTATGCCATTTCACACTGCTATTGTTGGTTTGGAAGGCAGAGGAAGTGCTATGGTGAAGTGGATAGAAGGGAGTGTCCATAAATGTATAGAAATGCTACAAAATCTTCTATATACTCTCACCCAATAATAACAAGTCTGTAATTAGGATTGCTTAGTTGTTACTCAAGTTCTATCACTCTTCACTTTTCCAGTGAAAGAAGAAAAAGACCATGGCGAGTAAAAAGTTGCAGCATCTCAGCTGCTGTGTATGCAAGCCAGGCTCCCTGGTTACTGTCTTATTTGGAGGTCCTATTGGGAATGCCTCATTGCCATGTTTCCATCATCCTCCTAAACGTAGGAAGGATGAAGCTAATACTGACCATGTTCATAACTAAAGATCCCTTTGCCAAAATTACCCTGGCAAGAATCCCCACCTTTATTTTTCCTTGAGGAGAGCTACTGCCATCATTTTTGTTTTAAATAAAAAATAAATTTAAAATCAAATTTATTTTAACATTGAAAAAATACATACAAGTTCGAATGAAGACACATCAGTGACCCAATACCATGTACCTCATCTTGGTCTAACATCATGGTAGGGCAAGCAAAGTGTTAACCTGACCGAATAGAACAATGATACAAACACCAGAAAGCATACTTCTTTACCTGTCTAGATATGGAAGCTTTATTTGACAGATGGCATAAACCAGGGAGGAAATCTTGAAGTAGGAGGGACCATGTGGGACCATTGAGAAAATTGGGTGGTATTTATAAAGAATAGAAGTATGACGTTCATGAGTTATACACTAGGTAGGCATCTGAATCTTGCCTTCTTTCAGGCATCTCTAATTTAAGAACTTCACCACAACCTGGTAGGCAAGCTTTCTCTTACCTTCCAAATCCAATAAACTACCAAACTGATTTAATTAATATCAGCAAGCTGTACTTTTCTTTTAGTATAGTACAAAATTTAATGTCAGGTGAGACTGATGTTACAGACTCCTAAACTGTCTCTCTCCCTTTAGCCTTACTCTCAACAGTGGTCTGAAATATTCTGAGTGAGCTTTCTTTTGCCCAGTCTGAAATGTCCTTCAGCTCAGGAGACAATTATTTCTAATCTCTTCCCTTTTATAACAAGGAACTGAACAATGAACTGGAATAATAGATGTCAACTACAATTTCCAAGTGTCTAGATACTTTTCTATTTGCTTTCTGTTGATAGTTTGATTCCATTATGGTCAGAGAACATACTCTATATTTCATTTATTTTGGATTAGATTAAGTTTGTTTTATGACCCAACAGATGGTCTATCTTGATGAGGTTACATGGGAACTTGAAAAAATGTGTACTCTGTTGTTGTTGAGTAGAGTATTTTGGCATATGTTATGTAGATTCTGCTACTGCATGATTGTATTATTCAGCTCTTCAATATTCTTGATGATTTTCTCTCTAGTAATTCTATTACTTGCTGAAAACAAGGTGTTGAGACCCCCAACAAAAATTGCGGATGTGACCATTTGTCTTTTCAGCTTCATCAGTTTTTGTTTCTTGTACTCCGATGTTCAGTTTTTTGGATGCACACACATTAAAGATTGTTATGTCTTCTTTGTGGATTTATCCTTCTAGATTATGTAATATCCTCTCTGTCTCTAATTTTCTTTGCTCCAAAGTTTACTTTATCAGGTATTGTGGTCTCAGGTATGCATATAAACATGCTTTTTAAAAAAAATATTTCACACTATTCACTTCTATAATTTTCTTGATTGGCCCCCACACTTGCCACTAACATATCTAATTCACAATGTGGTGAGATTTGGAAGGTTTTTATGACATCTACAGAAATAAAATTGTTTCAATAAGATTGTCTCAATCTCTCCCATAGGTAAATTCACTAAGGTTATTTTATTTTCACTATACTCAACTGAAGCAATGTATCAGTTGATAGTAATACTAGTGGTTTTGGGGAAGGGAGGAGTAAGACAATTAGACTGTTAGAAACTAGATTTTCTTTGGGTTTTAACATTTTAGGTTCTCTAGGTTTGTGTGCTGTACATTGTACATTAATTACTCCATTTTGTCTCAGAGCATGCTTATAGTAAAGATCTATTCACTCCTGGTTACTCCACAATGTACTGATTATGACCAGACATTGGAATAACTCCTTTGGGAAGTGGTTACATTCACTGTACTGCTACTTACAACTTTTGATACTTTTCTTGTATGATGCATGGAAGGGAAATTAAAGCATTTGAACCAGAAATTTCATATGCACAGTCCCAAAAAACTTGGAGTTAGCCTAGAATAGTATTCTATTTATCCCATACTCCACACCTAATTTATCAAAAAATTCTCTTGGTTTGCCCTCAAAATAGGTCCCAAATCTAGCTACATTTTACCCCTTCTATTGCTACCAACCTCAATCTTCTGTATTATATTGCCTTCCAACTGGCCCCTAAGTTTTCACCCATGCTACCTCACTGTCTATTTTTAACTCAGAAGGCAGAGTAATATTTTAAAGCATAAGTAAAATCTTGTCACTCCTTTGCTATGAAACTCCTAAAAAAGTATTTGGAGCCCATCAATATGTTAAAAGGTGAGTTCATCATGTTAACAACAACAACAAAGAAACTTTATTGGTGGCTTTTGGAGAAGGCCAGTAAATCAACTTATGTTAATGAAAATTTATAAATAAAGAAGAATAAAATATGTATTCTTTTTCCTATATAAGCTGTTTATAAAGGTAGCCAATTTATTGATGACGGAGTTTCTCTTTATAAGTGCATTCTAGCTGATATATGAAGGAGGCATGACAGAATTTGAGTATCATCATTTTAAAACTCATAAGTAAGGGACCTATATAAAGGCAATAAATGGCTGGTAAATCTCTCTCTCTCTCTCTCTCTCTCTCTCTCTTTCTCTTTCTCACACAACAACAACAACAACAACAACAACAACAACAACCAGGCATCATGTGCTACGTTATAGGCACTATCTATGAAGCATTCTTGTCAAAAACATCAAAGCTGAATCTGATCAAGTCTTTTAGTTCTTCTTTCAGCATTGGGATGCAATGAACTGAACCAGGTTCTTTAACAAACAAATGAAGGGGAGAGATAAGAGAATATATTTGTTGTTGTATGTTTGTATGGTATGGAATATAGTATGCATCTACAACAAATATATTTTTCAAAATATAATCAGTTAAAAAATATTTGTAACCTGCTGTTTTCATTTAACAATTTTTTGATGTCACTTCATGTTCAGAAATATTTAATAGATTTTTATCATTTGCCAAATTAATATGCTTTTTCTTTAAAGACATTGTAGAAATTAAAGCTAAGGCAATTTGTTTACCAGAGAAAGAACTTCACTGATCTGAAACATACCTTTTTCTCTATTTTAAAAATGTACCAACAATAAGTTCTGATTTTCATATAATTTATATATTAGATTATCATTTCAGTTAAAATTTTAATTGTCACAAACTTTAACCTGATAATACAGTTTCAAATTTTAACAAATCTTCCCAAGTTTGTGCTACTACAAGCCACTATGAAAAATATTATACATGCATCTATGTATTTTGTGTTTTTCCATGCACTAATTTCCATAAGTATATTATTTTAGTCAAAACATGAAAACTATCCATTTTAAGAATTTTTTATGAGTGACATATGTCACTTAAAAATATATATACATATATATTTACACTATATATACATATATACACATATATATTCACACTATATATATGTACATATATATACAAATATATATATATGTATATATATATATATTTACACTTATTTGCATGCTAAAAGAGTGAGGTAATGAGCCTATTTGCTCACCAGTTCACCAAAAATTTAAAAAGTTCACATGCTGATAAAACAATTACTGTTTTTTGTTTTCTTTTTATTTATCTATTTAAATTTACATCCAAGTTAGTTAGCATATAGTGCAATAATGATATCAGGAGTAGAATCCAGTGACTCATTCCCCTACATATAATATCCAGTGCTCATTCCAACAAGTATCTTCCTTAATGCCCCTTGCCCATTTAGCCCATCGCCCAAAAACAACCCCTCCAGCAATCCTCAGTTTGTTCTCTATATTTAAGAGTCTCTTATGTTTTGTCTCACTCCCTGTTTTTATATATATTTTTTGCTTCCCTTCCCTTATGTTGATCTATTTTGTGTCTTAAATTCCACATATGAGGGAAGTCATGATATTTGTCTTTCTCTAATTTCACTTAGCATAACACACTCTAGTTCCATCCATGTAGCTGCAAATGGCAAGATTTCATTCTTTTTAATTGTCCAGTAATAAATACTTCATTATATATATATTATATATGTATATATAATATATATAATATATATGTATATATAATGTATATATATATTATACATATATAATATAACATATATATTATATATGTATAATATATATATATATATATATATATATATATACACCACATTTTCTTTATCCATTCGTCTGTCGATCGACATTTGTACTGTTTCCATACTTTGGCTATTGTTGATAGAGCTGCTATAAACATTGGGGTATATGCACCCCTTCGAAACAGCACACCTGTATCCTTTAAATAAATACCTAGTAGTGCAATTGCTCGGTCATATAGTTGTTATATTTGTAATTTTTTTAGAAGAATCTCAATACTATTTTCCAGAAGGGCAGCACCAGATTGCATTTCCACCAGCAACGCAAAACTTCCTCTTTCTCCACATACTTGCTAAAATCTGTTGTTGCCTGAGTTGTTCATTTTAACCATTCTGACTAGTGTGAGGTGGTATCTCATTGTAGTTTTGATTTGTATTTCCCTGATGAAGAGTGATGTTGAGCATTCTTTCATGTGTCGGGTGGTTATCTGGATGTCTTCTTTAGAGAAGTGTCTATTCATTTTTTCTGCTCATTTCTTCACTGCATTATTTGTTTTTCAGGTGTGGAGTTTGGTGAGCTCTTTATATAATTTAGATACCAGCCCTTTGTCCAATATGTCATTTGCAAATATCTTTTCCCATTCTGTTCATTGCCTTTTAGTTTTGTTGATTGTTTCCTTTGCTGTTCAGAAGCTTTTTATCTTCATGAGGTCCCAATAGTTCATTTTTGCTTTTAATTCCCTTGCCTTTGGAGATGTGTCAAGTAAGAAACTGCTGCAACTGAGGTCATAGAGGTTGTTTCCTGCTTTCTCCTCTAGGGTTTTGATGGTTTCCTGTCTCACATTCAGGTCCTTTACCCATTTTGAGTTTGTTTTCGTGAATAGTAAAGATCAGCATACAGATCTTTTACATCTTTGGTTAGGTTTATTCCTAAGTATTTTATGCTTCTTGGTGCAATTGTGAATGGGATCAGTTTCTTTATTTGTCTTTCTGTTGCCTCATTATTAGTGTATAAGAATGCAACTGATTTCTGTACATTGAATTTGTATCCTGCAACTTTGCTGAATTCATGTATCAGTTCTAGCAGACTTTTGGTGGAGTCTATCGGATTTTCCATGCATAATATCATGTCATCTGCCAAAAGTGAAAGCTTCACTTCATCTTTGCCCATTTTGATGCCTTTGATTTCCTTTTGTTGCCTGATTGCTGATGCTAGAACTTCCAACACTATGTTAAACAACAGCGGTAAGAGTGGACATCCTTGTGTTCCTGATCTCAGGGAGAAACCTCTCAGTTTTTCCCCATTGAGGATGATATTAGCTGTGGGCTTTTCATAAATGGCCTTCATAATGTTTAAATATGTTCCTTCTATCCCAATTTTCTCGAGGGTTTTTATTAAGAAAGGATGCTGAATTTTGTCAAATGCTTTCCCTGCATCGATTGACAGGATCATGTGGCTCTTCTCTTTTTTTTTATTACTGTGATGTATCACATTGATTGATTTGTGAATGCTGAACCAGCCCTGAAGTCCAGGAATGAATCCCACTGGATCATGGTGAATAATTCTTTTTATATACTGTTGAATTCTATTTGCTAGTATGTTGTTGAGGATTTTTGCATCCATATTCATCCGGGTTATTGGCCTGTAGTTCTTTTTTTTTTTTTTTAATGTGTCTCTGTCTGGTTTGGGAATCAAAGAAATGCTGGCTTCATAGAATGAGTCTGGAAGTTTTCCTTCCCTTTCTATTTTTTGGCATCGCTTGAGAAGGATAGTTATTATCTATGCTTTAAATGTCTGTTAGAATTCCCCAGGGAAGACATCTGGTCCTGGACTCTTATTTGTTGGGAGATTTTTGATAACTGATTCAATTAATTCGCTGGTTATGGGTCTATTCAACTTTTCTATTTCTTCCTGTTTGGGTTTTGGAAGTGTGTGGGTGCTTAGGAATATTTCCATTTCTTCCAGGTAGTCCAGTTTGTTGGCATATAATTTTTCATAGCATTCCCTGTTTTTTGCTTGTATTTCTGAGGGATTGGTTGTAATAATTACATTTTCATTCACCATTTTATCTATTTGGGTCCTCTCCCTTTTCTTTTTGAGAAGCCTGGTCAGAGGCTTATCAATTTTGTTTATTTTTCAAAAAAAAAAAAAACTCTTTGTTTCATTGATCTGCTATATAGTTTTTTTTTTTTTTTTTTTTTTTTTTTTTTTTTTAGATTCTATACTGTTTATTTCTGCTCTGATCTTTATTATTTCTCTTCTTCTGCTGGGTTTGGGGTGCCTTTGCTGTCCTGCTTCTATTTCCTTTATGTGTGCTGTTAGATTTTGTATGTGGGATTTTTCTTGTTTTTGAGATAGGCCTGGATTGCAATGTATTTTCCTCTCAGGACTGCCTTCACTGCATCCCAAAGCATTTGGATTGTTGTCTTTTCATTGTCATTTGTTTCCATATGTTTCTTAATTTATTCTCTAATTGCCTGGTTGACCCATTCATTCTTTGGTAGGGTGTTCTTTAACCTCCATGCTTTTGGAGGTTTTCCAAACTTTTTTCTGTGGTTGATTTCAAGCTTCATAGCATTGAGGTCTGAAAGTATGCATGGTATGATCTCAATTCTTTTCTACTTATGAAGGGCTGTTTTGTGACTGAGTATGTGATCAATCTTGGAGAGTGTTCCATGTGCACTTGAGAGGAAAGTATATTCTATTGCTTTGGGATGCAGAGTTCTAAATATATCTGTCAAGCCCATCTGCTCCAATGTATCATTCAGGGCCCTAGTTTCTTTATTGATCCTGTGTCTAGATGATCTATCCATTGTTGTAAGTGGAGTATTAAAGTCCCCTGCAATTACCACATTCTTATCAATAAGGTTGCTTATGCTTGTGAGTAATTGTTTTATATATTTTGGGGATCCCATATTTGCCACATAGACATTTATAATTGTTAGCTCTTCCTGATGGATAGACCCTGTAATTATTATATAATGCCCTTCTTCATCTCTTGTTACAGCCTTTATTTAAAGTCTAGTTTGTCTGATATAAGTATGGCTACTCCAGCTTTCTTTTGACTTCCAGGAGCATGATAAATAATTCTCTATCCTGTCACTTTCAATCTGAAGGTGTCCTCAGGTCTAAAATGAGTCTCTTGTAGACAGCAAATAGATGGGTCTTGTTTTTTTTTTATCCATTCTGATACCCTATGCCTTTTGGTTGGAGCGTTTAGTCCATTTACATTCAGTGTTATTATAAAAAGGTGTGGGTTTAGAGTCATTGTGATGTCTGTAGGTTTCATGCTTGTAGTGATGTGTCTGGTACTTTGTGATCCTTGCAACATTTCTCCCACAGGATCCCCCTTAGGATCTCTTGTAGGGCTGGTCTAGTGGTGATGAATTCCTTCAGTTTTTGTTTGTTTGGGAAGACCTTCATCTCTCCTTCTATTCTGAATGACAGACTTGCTGGATAAAGGATTCTCGGCTGCATAATTTTTCTGTTCATCACATTGAAGATTTCCTGCCATTCCTTTCTGGCCTGTGAAGTTTCAGTAGATAGATCCGTCACAAGTCTTATTGGTCTCCCTTTATATGTTAGAGCATGTTTCTCCCTAGCTGCTTTCAGAATTTTCTCTTTATCCTTGTATTTTTCCAATTTCATTATGATATGTCGTGCAGAAGATCGATTCAAGTTATGTCTGAATGGAGTTCTCTGTGCCTCTTGGATTTCAATGCCTTTTTCCTTCCCCATATCAAGGAAGAAAATCTCAGCTATGATTTCTTCAAGTACACCTTCAGCACCTTCCTCTCTCTCTTCCTCCTCTGAAATCCCAATTATGCATATATTATTACATTTCATCACATCATTTACCTCTCTAATTCTCCCCTCATACTCCTGGATATTTTTTTTTATTTCTCTTTTTCTCAGCTTCCTCTTTTTCCATAATTTTCTCTTCTAATTCACCTATTCTCTCCTCTGCCTCTTCAATCCGAGCTGTTATCGCCTCCATTTTATTTTGCAGCTCATTTATAGCATTTTTAGCTCCTCCTGTTTCTTAGTCCCTTGATCTCTGTAGCAATTGATTCTTTGCTGTCATGTATACTTTTTTCAAGCCCAGCGATTAATTTTATGACTAGTATTTTAAATTCATTTTCTGTTATATTGCTTATATCATTTTTGATCAGTTCATTAGCTGTCGCTACTTCCTGGAGTTTCTTTTGAAGAGAATTCTTCTATTTCATCATTTTGGATAGTCACTGGAGTGGCGCAGAACTGCAGGGCTCTTCCTCTGTGCTGTCTGGAGTAATTTGCGTTGGTGGGCGGGGCCACAGTCAGACCTGATGTCTGCCCCCAGCCCACCGCTGGGGCCACAGTCAGACTAGTGTGCACCTTATCTTCCCCTCTCCCAGGGGCAGGACTCACTGTGGAGTGGTGTGGCCCTTGTATGGGCTACTTGCACACTGCCAGAGTTTTGGCGCTGCTTCGATGGGATCAGGCTTACTAGCCAGGGTGGATCTGCAAGGTGCACAGTGGCCGGAGGTGCAGACTCAGCTTGCTTTGCTTTCAATGGTCCGCTTTGGAAGGGGCCTTGGTGCACCAGGAGGGAGGCAGACCTGTCAGAGGGATGGATCCACAGAAGCACAGCATTGGGTGTTTGGGCTGTGCAAATAAGTTCGGTGATGGTAATTGGTTCCCTTTGGAATTTCAGCTGAGGGATGGGAGAGGGAGATGGCGCTTGCCAGCTCCTTTGTCCCCTCTGAGCTGAGCTCTGTCTTCCCTGGCTCAGCAAATCTCCCTCCCAGTGTCCTTTCACCCTCAGCGCTCTCAGAGTGCAGAGCTGTTGAGTTTTAACATTCCAGATGTTAAGTCCTGCTGGCTGTCAGAACTCATGCAGTCCAGCCCTTCTGCTTTTGCAAGCCAGACTTGGGGGCTCTGCCTTGCCATCGTGCTGCCCCTCCACCACCCAGGCTCTCTCGTGCTAGTCCGTGTAGCGTGCACTGCCTCTCCACCCTTCCTATCATCTTCCGTGAGCCTCTTGTCTACACTTGGCTCCATAGAGTCTGTTCTGCTAGTCTTCTAGATGTTTTCTGGGTTATTTATGGAGATGTGTGTGGAATCTAAGTGAACAGCAGGACGAGTTGAGCCCAGCATCTTCCTATGCTGCCGTCTTCCTACCTGAGTCCCGGATCTTCTTTTTTTATCCATTCTGTTACCCTATGTCTTTTGATTGGAGCATTTAGTCCATTGACATTTAGAGTACTGAAAGATATGAATTTATGCCTTTGTATTTCCTGTAGAGTTGAAGTTTCTGGTGATGTTTACTGGTCCTTTCTAGTCTTTGTTGCTTTTGGTCTTTTTTGTTTGTTTTTGTCTTTTCTCCCCTCAGAGAGTTTCCCTTAAAAATTTTTGCACAGCCAGTTTAGTGGTTATGAATTCTTTATGTATTGTTTATCTGAGAAACTGTTTATCTCCTCTTTTATTTTTAATGACAGCCTGCTGGATAGTGGGACGGATCAGTTTTTTGCACAGGTGTGTGTATGTGCAGGAGTGGGAGAGTTGAAAATGGCATCATGCATGTTCCCAGTCTCTTGCATCAGAACTCTGTGCTCTCGTTTACTGGCCATTAGGCACCCCTCCTTTGTCTCTGGCCTTATTTCACTCCCTGCTTCTGCACTGTCCATGACCAAGGCATCAGCCTGCAAGGTGGCACCTCTGTCCTGAATGTTATCTAAGATTGGGCTGTGTTTCCAAACCCTTCGCTTCTGAGGGCCCTGCAGCTTGGGCCTGCTTTTACCCTCTGGGGGAGGGTCTTGCCAAGCAAGTGTTGGGTGCTGGCTTACCCAAGGGAACACTCATGCAACCATGTTGCTGGAGAGGCCCAGAGACTGTCCGGGTGCCAACCCACCCCAGAAAAAGTTTGTGCTATCATGTAGCAGCAGTGGTTCAGGGACTATGGCAAATCACAACACACAACTGGTGCCAGGCTTCATGGTTCCCTAGTGTCCTTGTTCCAACACTAGCATAAATGGCTGTTCTCTAGGGTCTGCTGGGACCTTTTCCCATGGGGAGGCCACATGGCCTCTACCAAATGTCCTCCCAGCAGGAGGCCTCCCCCATGTGGCCTGAGGATCCCTCGGACCTCGCTGTCTCTTCCTGGGGATTTGCCCTTCCCATGAGAGCACCACCAGGTTTCAAACTGCAGATTTTCTGACTCTGCACTCCTCTGTTTACAGAGTCCTAATGGTATTGAAACCCTCTCCTTTCTCCTTTTCCCCTTTGTTGTTCAGACCCTTCTGGGTGTTTCTACTCTTTCTCTTTCTCTCCAGCTGCTTTAAGGAGGAGTGCTTTTCCTGTACTCTCTCCCCTATCTCTGTCCTCTCTCTGCAAACAAAATAGCTCCCTACCCTCCATGGAGTCTCTACCCTCAGTTCACCTCTCCGTGCCACCCCCCAGTTCACCTCTCTGTGCCACATACCTGCTGAGTTCTGTGGCTCAGGTTACGTAGATTGTTGCGTTAATCCTTAGATCAATTTTCTATGTGTGCAAAATGGTTTCTTGCTGATCTAGTTGTATTCAGGGATGAGAGAGGCTGAGAACTTCCATGCTGCTCTGCCATCTTGGCCCCTCCTTGTGACATTTTTTTAATTGATTCTTGGAATAACATTGCACACACACACACACACACATATATATATATATTCACACAAAACAGGAAGATATAGTGGAGTGAGGATCCAGAATCTATTGTCAGTGGAATAGTTGAAATATAAGAGTGGCTGAAGGCTGGAACTGACCTGAGGACCTCAGAAGCAGGAGCAGTAAAAAATGGGTGGATAAGATGATGATGTGCACTTGTAATATAATAAAACTTAAGAAAAATATCTGAGTTGTTGATCTGTGCTGGCCAGACATATCCATCTGGAAAACTTAATGAGAAGCATATTATTTGTGTTTTCTTGTTCTTGTTACATTATCTTCTATACATCAGACATAGCACAGTGCAGAAGATAGCAATGATAATAAGGACTGTACCAAACTAAGCATAAAAAAAATAAATTTAGAGTTTTGCTTCTACCAATGACAGATAAGCTAAATTGGACCAAACTTCCGACTAAGAACAACTAGATAATTGTAAAAAATTATTTAAAATAAAGTATTATTTGAAAGCAGCAAAGAGCTAACGGTGCTGTAAGATGTTATGGATCAAAGATAAGAGGAAAAAAGAAAATCCTAATGTTTGGCTCCTTTTCCTTTAGCAGCAATTGATGACTCCTAAGGAGACAGGACAGCTTAAATGCTGAAAATTCATGCCAGATTTTCTACAGTCATAGGGATAAGTACATAAATGTTGAAGGTGGGGCTTCCGAAGGGAAGGGACCCTGGAAAACCACTCATGCTTAGGGATCTCTGAAAGCTATGCCAGACAAGTAAGGGTAAATTGGAAATAGACCAGCACCCCCCCCAAGTGTCTGAAGTCCAGATTAATAATCTCAACCACTAATGGGATTAAAGGGATTTGGGGTTGTTTGTTGCTGTCTGGCAGTTTATCAGGCAAAACAATCAAACAAACAAAAAACCTTTTTCCTGAAGAAAGATAACTTCATTCTATGACTGAAGGAAATAAATCTACAATTTATTACATACAGTTCTCTGAAAATTTTAAATAACTAGGTTAAAAAGAGATAATAAAAAATGATTGAAAATCAAGGAGTGAAAAAAAAGAAATTAAAAATAATCCACATGAAATCCAGATAATGGCATTATTAGATATAAACTTAAAAAAAATCATGCTTA
Source organism: Acinonyx jubatus (assembly GCF_027475565.1). Taxonomy (NCBI): domain Eukaryota; kingdom Metazoa; phylum Chordata; class Mammalia; order Carnivora; family Felidae; genus Acinonyx; species Acinonyx jubatus. The sequence goes on along the minus strand of NC_069389.1, from coordinate 79,597,242 downwards.
TAATTGTCAAGAAACCCTAAAACATTGAAAATTTTAGCTAACAATTTGATAATATAAAATATGAATGAAATTTCTAGAACTCAAAAGAGCAATACCTGGAATTAAGAATAATCATGGTATTAGCAGCATATGAGACACACTGAAGGAAGAGTTAGAGAAATAAATGAAGAGTGTGAAGAAACTATCCAGAATGAAGTATGGAGAAACAACATTATGAATGATATAGTAAGAGATGGAACAAAGTTAAGGGGGATACAGTAAATAAATCAAACATATGTTTAGGGGCACTTGGGTGGCTTAGTCCATTGAGCGTCCAACTTCGGCTCAGGTCTTGAACTTGCGGATCATGAGTTTGAGTCCTGCATCAGGCTCTGTGCTAACAGCTCGGAGCCTGGATCCTGATTCAGATCCTGTGCCTCCTTCTCTCTCTGTTGCTCCCCCATTTGTTCTCTCTCTCTCTCTTTCAAAAATACATAAAGATTACAAAATGAAAAAAAAAATAAATCAAACATGTTTAATTAGAGTCCTATAAAGGAGAGAGAACAGTACAGAATAGTATTGCAAGATAGAATGCTTCAGAAATTTTGAAAAGTAACAAAAGACATCAAGTCACAGATGTAAGAAGCAGTATATATGCCAACCATACTGGGGTATGAGGGAATCCATGACCATCATAATAAAGCTGTTGAAACGCAAATAAAGAGAGAAAATATTTTTTTATGTTTATTTATTTTTGAGAGTGAGAGAGAGTGTGAGCAGAGGAGGGGCAGAGAGAGACACACACATAGAATCCGAAGCAGGGTCCAGGCTCTGAGCTGTCAGTACAGAGCCCAACATGAGGCTCAAACCCATGAACCACTAGATCATGACCTGAGCCAAAGTCAGATGCTTAACTGACTGAGCCACCCAGGTGCCCCAAAGAGAGAAAATATTTAAAGAGGAAAGAAAAACAACAAATTATCTTAAAAAGAGTGAAAATAAGATTGACATAATTTTTGAAAATAAATGATAGTTTAAAGAAAGTGAAATTCTAACTTCATACTGCTGAAATAAAATAACCACATACTTAGAATTTTGTGTCTATAAAAAACTTACCTTTCAAAAATGGAAGTTAAAGAAATAAATACCTTAATGCAAACAAAAGCTAGGCAAATTTGTCACAAGCCAACTCAAACTAAAGGTTTATGCTCAGGATAAAAAATATGATCTGAGATGAAGGCATATAAATGCAAGAAGAATGAAGAATAATGACAGTTGAAAATATGGAGGAAAATCTAAAAGAGTATTGACTCATTTGATGATTTCTTTGAATAATTTATATATATTATATAATAATTATATTATACATATATTATATATAATTAAAATACATATCAATAAATCAGGAGGTGCATTGACAGAGTTTAATACTGAAAGGTGCTAGTGTTATCTAATGAAATGCAAAAGAACTAATTTATATTAAACTGTGATAAAGCAAAAATATATGTTGTAATCTGAAAGGTAAACACAACAAAAATGATAAAAGGACATTTAACTACCAAGCTAAATGGGTAAAAATTAAATAATTAAAATAATAATAATATTAAACATAACAAAATAGAGGAAAAGGAAACTAGAACAGGAAAATACATGCAAGGGAAACAGTAAGATAATTTAAACCAAATTATATCTTAAATTAAATTACATGTAAATGGCCTGAAGTTTTCAAATTAAAAAGCAGAGATCATAAATCTAGATTAAAAAAATTCATTCAATCAAACGATCCTTAAAAGGGCCATATATAAAATGTAAGGATATACAAAATTTGGAAAAAAAAAAAAAGATGGCTAAAATATACCACTTAAGCAATGACTGACTGAAAGCTGGTATAACAATTCATAAGAGATAAAATACACCTCAAGTAAAAGTTTTACTAGAGAAAAAGGGAGACTGCAAATGATGGAATGTTTAATTGAAAATAAAAATATTAATAAAACAATTTTAAATTTGCATGCACCTTTTAATATAGAGCCCAAATATATATAGCAAAAAGTGATAGAAGTAAATGGAGAAAATATAAACAGTAAAAAATAACAGAAGTAAAAGGAGAAATGGAAAAATCCAGTCCCAGTAGGAAATTTTAATACACTTCCTTGAGTTATAGAATAAACAGACAAAAAATCAGATAAAGAAGATTTAAATGCGTAGCAAAAGTTACTTAACTGACATAGAACACTGCACATGACAACCCATGTAACATTCCAGAATATATCATATATGAGCCATAAACCAAGCCTGTAGAAACCTCTATGGGGAGGGAAGATAAAAGATGGCGGCATAGGAGGATGCTGGGATCACCTCCTTCTGCTGATCACTTATATTCCACCCACATAAGTGTAAATAACCCAGAAAACCACCAGGCGTTTAGCAGAATGAACTCTCCAGAGCCAAGCATAGACAAGAGGCCCACAGAAAAGGGTAGGAAGGGTGGAGACGTGGTGCGCACTACATGGACTGGCGGGAGGGAGCCGGGGCAGTGGAGGGGCAGCCTGCCAGGCAAGGCAGAGCCTCCAAAGTCTGGCTTGCAAAAGTGGAGGGGCCGGACTCCATGAGTTCTGACAGCCAGCAGGACTTAACATCTGGAATGTTAAAAGTCAGCAGCTCTGCACTTGGAGACGGGAGGGTGAGAGGATGCCAGGAGGGAGAGTTGTTGAGTCCCAGAAGGGCAGAGCTTGGCAGGGGAACAAAGGCACTGGCAAGCGCCATCTCCTTTTCTCATCCCCAGCAGAAATTCCAAAGAGAACCAGTTCCAGTCACTGAACTTGCTTGCACCATGCAAACGCCCAATGCTGTGCTTCTGTGGATCCATCCCTCCTATGGGCCTGCCTCCCAACCTGTGTTGCAGGGCCCTTCCCACAGGGGACCACCTATGGAAAAGCTAGCTAAGCCTGCCCCTCCCACCCCTGTGCACCTGGCGGATCCACCCCTGCTGATATGCCCTTGACCAGATCCCATCGAAGCAGCACCACAAGCCTAGCAGTGTGCAAGCAGCCCAGACAGGGGCCACACCGCTCTATAGTGAGTCCTGACCCTGGGAGAGAGGAAGATAAGGTACACACCAGTCTGACTGTGGCCCCAGCGGTGGGCTAAGGGCAGACATTGGATCTGACTGCAGCCCCGCCAACCAAAACAAATTTCTCCAGACAGCACAGGGGAAGTGCCTTGCATTTTGGAGATACTGCATGGACTAACCAAAATGATGAAACGGAAGAATTCTCAAAAGAAACTCCAGGAAGTAGCGGCAGCCAACGACTTGATCAAAACCGATTTAAGCAATATAACAGAACAAGAATTTAGAATAATAGCCATAAAATTAATCGCTGGGCTTGAAAAAAGCATAGAGCACAGCAGAGAATATATTGCTACAGAGATCAAGGGACTGAAAAACAGCCACGAGGAATTAAAAAATGTTATAAATGAGGTATAAAATAAAATGGCGGTGGCCACAACACAGATTGAAGATGCAGAGGAGATATTAGGTGTATTAGAAGATAAAATTATAGAAAAACAGTAAGCTGAGAAAAAGAGACATAAAAAAATTCAGGAGTATGAGGAGAGAATTAGAGAATTAAGTGATGCAAACAGAACAATATCTGTATCATAGGAATTTCAGAAGAAGAGAGAGAAAGGGGCTGAAGGTGTATGTGAACAAATCATAGCTTAGAACTTCCCTGATCAGGAGAAGAAAACAGGCACTGAAATCCAAGAGGCACAGAGAACTCCCTTCAAACATAACTTGAATCGATCTCCTACATGACATATCATAGTGAAATTGGAAAAATACAAGGATAAAGAGAGAATTCTGAAAGCAGCTAGGGATTAACAGGCCCTAATTTAAAAAGGTAAATACATAAGAGTAGTAACAGACCTACCTACTGTAACTTGGCAGGCCAGAAAGGAATGGCAGGAAATCTTCAATGTGATGAACAGAAAAATTATGCAGCCGAGAATCCTTTATCCAGCAAGTCTGTCATTCAGAATAGAAGGAGAGATGAAGGTCTTCCCAAACAAACAAAAACTGAAGGAATTCATCACCACTAAACCAGCTCTACAAGAGATCCTAAGGGGGATCCTGTGAGTGAAAATTTGCAAGGATCACAAAGTACCAGACACATCACTACAAGCATGAAACCTACAGACATCACAATGACTCTAAACCCACACCTTTATATAATAACACTGAATGTAAATGGACTAAATGCTCCAACAAAAAGACATAGGGTATCAGAATGGATAAAAAAAAAAAAGAACAAGACCCATCTATTTGCTGTCTACAAGACATTCATTTTAGACCTGAAGACACCTTCAGATTGAAGGTGAGGGGATGGAGAACTATCTATCATGCTCCTGGAAGTCACAAGAAAGCTGGAGTAGCCATACTTATAGCAGACAAACTAGACTTTAAATTAAAGGCTATAAAAAAGTGAAAGGCTATAACAAGAGATGAAGAAGGGCATTATATAATAATTACAGGGTCTATCCATCAGGAAGAGCTAACAATTATTAATGTCTATGTGCTGAATACGGGAGCCCCCAAATATATAAAATAATTACTCACAAACATAAGCAACCTTATTGATAAGAATGTGGTAATTGCAGGGGACGTTAATACCCCCACTTACAACAATGGATAGATCATCTAGACACAGAATCAATGAAGAAACAAGGGCCCTGAATGATACATTGGAGCAGATGGACTTGACAGATATATTTAGAACTCTGCATCCCAAAGCAATAGAATATACTTTCCTCTCAAGTGCACATGGAACACTCTCCAAAATTGATTACATACTCGGTCAAAAAACAGTCCTTCATAAGTATAAAAGAATTGAGATCATACCATGCACACTTTCAGATCATAATGCTATGAAACTTGAAATCAACCACAGGAAAAAGTATGGAAAACCTCCAAAAGCATGGATGTTAAAGAACACCCTACTAAAGAATGAATGGGTCAACCAGGCAATTAGAGAAAAAATTTAAAAATACATGGAAACAAGTGACAATGAAAAGACAACAATCCAAATGCTTTGGGATGCACTGAAGGCAGTCCTGAGAGGGAAATACATTGCAATCCAGGCCTATCTCAAGAAACAAGAAAAATCCCACATGCAAAAATCTAACAGCACACCTAAAGGAAATAGAGGAAGAACAGCAAAGACAACCCAAACCCAGCAGAAGAAGAGAAATAATAAAGACCAGAGCAGAAATAAACAATATAGAATCTAAAAAAAAAAACAAAAAACCTGTGTAGCAGATCAATGAAACCAAAAGTTGTTTTTTTGAAAAATAAACAAAATTGATAAGCCTCTGACCAGGCTTCTCAAAAAGAAAAGGGAGAGGACCCAAATAGATAAAATGGTGAATGAAAATGGAATTATTACAACCAATCCCTCAGAAATACAAGCAATTACCAGGGAATACTATGAAAAATTATATGCCAACAAACTGGACTACCTGGAAGAAATGGACAAATTCCTAAGCACCCACACACTGCCAAAACTCAAACAGGAAAAAATAGAAAAGTTGAACAGACCCATAACCAGTGAGAAATTGAATAAGTTATCAAAATCTCCCAACAAATAAGAGTCGGAGCAGATGGCTTCCCTGGGGAATTACACCAAAAATTTAAAGCAGAGATAATAACTATCCTTCTCAAGCTATTCCAAATAATAGAAAGGGAAGGGAAACTTTCAGACTCATTCTATGAAGCCAGCATTACTTTGATTCCCAAAACAGAGACCCAGCAAAAATACAGGCCAATAACCCTGATGAATATGGATGCAAAAATCCTCAACAACATACTAGCAAATAGAATTCAACAGCGTAAAAAAAAAAAAAAAAAAAAAAAAAAAACTATTCAGCATGATCAAGTGGGATTCATTCCTGGGCTGCAGGGCTGGTTCAACATTCGCAAATCAATCAATGTGCTACATCACAGTAATAAAAGAGAAGAATCATATGATCCTGTCAATTGATGCAGAAAAAACATTTGACAAAATTCAGCATCCTTTCTTAGTAAAAACCCTCGAGAAATTCGGAATAGAAGGAACATACTTAAACATCATGAAGGCCATTTATGAAAAGCCCACAGCTAATATCATCCTCAATATGGAAAAACTGAGAGCGTTCCCCCTAAGATCAGGAACACGACAAGGATGTCCACTCTCACTGCTGTTGTTTAACATAGTGTTGGAAGTTCTAGCATCAGCAATCAGACAACAAAAGGAAATCAAAGGCATCAAAACTGGCAAAGAGGAAGTCAAGCTGTCACTTTTTGCAGATGACATGATATTATGCATGGAAAATCCGATAGACTCCACCAAAAGTCTGCTAGAACTGATACATGAATTCAGCAAAGTTGCAGGATACAAAATCAATGTACAGAAATCAGTTGCATCCTTATACACTAACAATGAAGCAAGAGAAAGACAAATAAAGAAACTGATCCCATTCACAATTGCACCAAGAAGCATAAAATACCCAGGAATAAACCTAACCAAAGATGTATAAGATCTGTATGCGGAAAACTATAGAAAATTTATGAAGGAAATTGAAGAAAATACAAAGAAATGGAAAAAACATTCCGTGCTCATGGATTGGAAGAATAAATATTGTTAAAATGTCAACACTACCCAAAGCAATCTACACATTCAATTCAATCCTAATCAAATTGCACCAGCATTCTTCTCGAAGCTAGAACAAGCAATCCTAAAATTCATATGGAACCACAAAAGACTCTGAATAGCCAAAGTAATATTGAATAATACCAAAGGGGGAGGCATCACAATCTTAGACTTTAACCTCTACTACAAAGCTGTAATCAAGTCAGCATGGTATTGGCACAAAAACAGACACATAGACCAATGGAATAGAATAGAAACCCCAGAACTACACCCACAAAAGTATGGCCAACTCATCTTTGACAAAGCAGGAAAGAATATCCAATGGAAAAAAGACAGTCTCTTTAACAAATGGTGCTGGGAGAACTGGACAGCAACATGCAGAAGGATGAAACTAGACCACTTTCTTACAGCATTCATAAAAATAAACTCAAAATGGATAAACGATCTGAATGTGAGACAGGAAACCATCAAAACCCTAGAGGAGAAAGCAGGAAACAACCTCTCTGACCTCAGCTGCAGCAATTTCTTACTTGACACATCTGAAGGCAAGGGAATTAAAAGCAGAAATAAACTATTGGGACCTCATGAAGATAAAAAGCTTCTGCACAGCAAAGGAAACAATCAACAAAACTAAAAGGCAACCAACAGAATGGGAAAAGATATTTGCAAATGACATATCGGGCAAAGGGCTAGTATCCAAAATCTATAAAGAGCTCACCAAACTCCACACCCGAAAAACAAATAATCCAGTGAAGAAATAGGCAGAAAAAATGAATAGACACTTTTCTAAAGAGGACATCAAGCTGGCCAACAGGCACATGAAAAGATGCTCAACGTCACTCCTCCTTAGGGAAATACAAATCAAAACCACACTCAGATGCCACCTCACGCTAGTCAGAGTGGCTAAAATGAACAAATCAGGAGACTATAGATGCTGGCAAGGATGTGGAGGAATGGGAAATTTCTTGCACTGTTGGTGCGAATGCAAACTGGTGCAGCTGCTCTGGAAATCAGTGTGGAGGTTCCTCAAAAAATTAAAACTAGATCTCCCCTATGACCCAGAAATAGCACTGCTAGGAATTTACCCAAGGGATACAGGAGTGCTGTTGCATAGGGGCACTTGTACCCCAATGTTTATAGCAGCTACTTTCAACAATAGCCAAACTATAGAAAGAGTCTAAATGTCCATCAACTGATGAATGGATAAAGAAGTCGGTTTATATACACAATGGAATACTACATGTCAATGAGAAAGAATGAAATATTGCCTTTTGTAGCAACGTGGATGGAACTGGAGAGTATTATGCTTAATGACATAAGTCATAGAGAGAAAGACAGATACCATATGTTTTCACTCTTATGTGGATCCTGAGAAACTTAACAGAAAACCTTGGGGGAGGGGAAGGAAGAAAAAAAGAGGTTAGAGTGGGAGAGAGCCAAAGCATAAGAGACTCTTAAAAACTGAGAACAAACTGAGGGTTGATGGGGAGTGGGAGGGAGGGGAGGGTGGGTGATGGGTATTGAGGAGGGCACCTGTTTGGATGAGCACTGGGTGTTGTATGGAAACCAATTTGACAATAAATTTCATATTTAAAAAAGTTTACAATCAACACAGTAACAGAAACTTTGAGACTGTGAAGGGACTCTTAATGCTGAACTTGAAGAGATATATTGAGAGATAAGAAATCTATCAAATCTTATTGGTGAAACTTTTTCAATAGTCTATTCAGATTCATTCTTTTAATGCTGACACATTTCCTTTAAGGTAATAAAGAATGGTAATGATAGAGCAAATAAACTCACTGCCTGTGAAACCTCAAATTTATGGAGCTACTTAGGGACAGACACTCCAATAGTACCTACCACATCATAGAAATTCAATAATATTTATTGAATTGAAAAATGGTGTGTGGCATTATGTCTGGAAAAATCACTGGAGCAGACATAAGATTATTAAAAGTAGAAGTTCAGAAGGAATTTAATTGGTCTTCCAGAGACAGTTCTTGATGAAGGTGTTTTAGTTACTGTGATGTCTCAATTTGGCTAGGCCATAGTACTTAGTTATTTAATTAAACATCAGTCTAGGCATTGATGTGGAGGTTATTTGTGGATGTAGTTAACATCTGAAATCAGTTGACTCTAAATAAAGATTATTCCTAACACTGTGAGTAGGCCTCATCCAATCTACTGAAAGTTCTTAAGGGCAAAAAGTGAGGTTTCCCAGAGGAAGAAGAAATTCTGTTGCAAGGCTGTAGCACTAATTCCTGCATGAGCCTTTTGGTCTGCTCTGTGGATTTCAGATATGCCATAGCCAATTCCTTGAAATAACTTTCTTGAAATAAAATTCTTTGAAAGAAATATATCTTACTGGTTCTGTTTCTCTGGAGAACCCTGACTTATACAGTCACTTAGGAGTCTTTGGCTTAATACTTCATAGGATAATATGTGCTACAGACCTTTACAGTCTTTTTGAAATGATATTCTTTCTCCAGTCTTTTAAATATTTGACTTACTTTATACCATATGGGGGAGTATATTGGCTTATTTCCTTATTAATTTATTTAATGACAAAGTTATCTAAAACCCATTTTACCAAAATTTATTTTATTTATGGTAGGTTAGTTTAATTCGTTCTGAGAATTTAAAATATCTTTTTTAGTTTTCTTTTTATATTTTGACAGTCTAAATATTACATAAATGTCTTTAGTTGATTTTAGGACACAACCGTTTTATTTTCTTATTTCTATTTTTTAAGTTTTTATGTATTTATTTTGAGAAAGAGTGCACACATGCACACAAGTAGGGGAGGAGCAGAAAGAGGTAGAGAGAGAATCCTAAGGAGTCTCCACACTTTCAGTGCAGAGCCTCATGCAAGGCTTGAACCCATTAACCATAAAATTATGACCTGAGCCGAAGCTGAGTTGGAAGCATAACTAACTGAGCCACCCAGGTGCCCCTGTTTTATTCTTTTATTTCTAAAAAGCATTTAAAATTTAACAGCATTTGATCTATGCTAGCACATTTTAAAGTTCCTAGACATTTTTGGCATCCTTTCAAGCATATCCTTTCCTATTTAACTCCTGTCAAAGAGTGTTTTGGCTAATTTATATATGACAATTTATGTGATGGTTAATTTTATATGTGAATGTGACTGGGCTTAGGGATGCCCAGATAACTGTTAAAATATTATTTCTGGGTGTGTCTTCAAGGGTGTTTCCAGGGGAGATTAGAATTTTAATTAATAGACTGAGTAAAAATAATTGCCCTCTCTAATGTGAGTGGGTGTCATCCAATCTGTTGAGGACTCAAATAGAAAAAAAAATGCAGACAGGGGTCAAATTTACTCTCTCTGCTCAAGCTGAGACATTCTTCTATTGCCCTTGGCATTGTCACTCTGTTCTCAGGCCTTTGGACTGGACTTGGACTGGAACATATACCATTGTCTGTCCCCTGCCACCTATCACCACACCCCAGGTCCTGGGTTCTTGGGCTTTCAGGCTTGGACTGACTGACTCACTGGCTCTCCTGGGCCTCCAGCTTGCATTTAGTATATTGTGGGACTTCTCAGCCTTCATAATTATGAGTCTATCCCTCATAATAAATCGTCTACATATCTATCTATCTATCTATCTGTCTATCTGTCTATCTATCTATCATATTGGTTCTGTTTCTCTGGAGAACTCTAATAAAGGTATTAACAAGACGGCTATGTATACAGATGTAGTTGTGGGTAGACAAAATTATATGGTGGTAGAAGTCTGTGAAAGTTCTCTTTTGATAGCTACAATTTTCTAGTAAAATATAAAGTAACAGAAAATTTGGCTTGGGGAAATGGTGTTGGGAGTTTGAGGAGAGAGAAGGCATGAATTAATAATTTAGAAAAGTTGGAAAGTTAAGGGACAGGAGGCCCATTGAGTGATTGACTGGCAGCATTAGGGCCAGATTGAGATTCACCATTGAACTCATAATCATGAATTTAAGCTGAAATTGGTCATGTGGTTGTGCATTTTCCTCGAGCCAGGTTTAGCTGTGTGAGTTCAGGCTCTTTGAAGTTTAGCCAGGGTTATGATTTTTCCAGGAAAATAATACAAAGTGAGAGAGGGGCAGGAGAATATGGGGTATATGTAAACAAGTGCTAATGAAGACTGAACATAACATTTGAGCTGGAGAAGGAGAAGAGAGAAAAAAAATAAGGAAACAAAAGATGATGGAATCTGGTAAGATCAATGGGTTGGAGATTTTGGTGAGGTTGAGAGAAGGTGAGGTTCTGAGTGGGCTGAAAAGAGAGGCGGTGATAGAAAGAGGGATTTTTGAAATTGAGATTATGGAGGGGTTGTTAAAATTGCTATAATAAACCCTAGGGTGTGGACATGCAAGTGAGTACCTGAGGTGGGGTCAAAGACAATGTCATGAAGGAGAAATGTTCAAGGAACTGAAGAAGTCAGTGTGTCAGAATGGTTGCTCTTGAACTCACCAGGAATTAATACAGTACTATTTCATTGAGAGTGACTGTGCTCCAGGAGTTAAAATCTTCAAGAAATAAAGAGAGATGGGAAAATGAAATTTGGTAGATGACAAAAATAAAGGCTAGTTTTGGTGACAAGCTGCCAACAGCTGACAGTTTTCAAGGATGTGGGAAAGGAATTATCTAAAGGCAATAATGAGAAGCAGGAAAGACATTTACTCAAACTTCAGGCTGTGTGGTACAATGGTGGTGTGAGAGAAAAGTCATATACTACTCTTGAATGGGCTTGAGTGGGCTTCAGGGGACAAAGGATCCTCAGGTGGAGAGCTTTGTTTCTGTTAGGGGAAGACAATAAGGACACATTAAGAGAAGAAGTTGAGGATATGGGGGAATTACTGAGAGTGCATTATGTTTTAGGAGTAGGGAAGGGGTGTGAGAGGTGAACTAGAGAAGGGATGTGGTCATAGCTTTATGGAGGTTAAAATGAGGGAGTTGAGGGGTGACAGTAAATATACACAAATGTTAAAAACATTCAACTCTGAGTTGTGGAAACACTGGTGCTTATTATATTTAATGCCTGCGACATTGTAGGTACTCAATAAATATTATTTGTTGAATGAGGATGGCTTTCTGCTTTAAAGATTTCTCCAGCAAACATACAAATCTCTCAAATTAACATGAAGTGCTACAAAACTCTCAAACTAACATGAAGTCCTACAAAAGCATAGAAAACAAAACGAATGGAGAGAGGTGGGGAGGGCTTGAAAAATCCTTGTGGAGAAAGTGGGTGCTGATCTATGTAGATCTCTACCACCACCCATGAGTCATATGGAAAATATGGGATGCAAGCTAATGACATAGTCCTATCTCCATATTACCTTAATGCTCTAAGATTCTGGAGGAGTTTCAAGAAAATGACTTTGAACAGTTAGTCCTTTAAATTAATACTGGATTCTCACTTTTATCCCCCATCATGGACACTGGGTGGTGCTGCTGTACAAAATTTCTGCTCTATCATGGCTGTATTACTGCAATCTCTAGACCATTATTTATCTAGTGTCTCCTGTTGGGCCAAGAGAGTGCTATGGATTGGGGAGATAAAGATGAATAGCCATAGTTGGATTCTCCTGTGATTACCCTAAACTGATTACTACTATGTTCAGTGGCTGAAAAAACTGAAAATGTGACTTTTACATAGGAGAGCATCTCTGTCACAGAAATGTCCAGCTATGGGGGTGAATGACTCTGAACTGCCCACCCTCTCAATGAGCGCCCCTCCTCCAAGTCCTAGCCAAGGATTAGAACAGACATAACTGAGCATTGCTTCCAAACCATTGTTTGGTTATCACAGTGTACTTAGGCTTTATGGCTGGCTATATAAAGCCCAGAGAGCCTAATTACAGCTCCTTCAGCTTGGATCTCCCAGTTCCAGACGTTGAAAGCCAACTGGACAATAAGTGTCTGCTTACTATAGAGGCCCCAATTATCTTGGAGGGGTGAATAAACTTGGAAGGAAGGAAAGTGAAATCTTTAGCACGAACATAGTAGGAGAGGCGGAAGAGGCAGGCAGGCTATTCCTCGCGGAATCGGAGAAGGCCTGGACGGGGTCTGGCTAGGCAGCTTGGGTATAACGTCACCAAGACAGTGTTGCAGAGCCGAGGTTCAGAGTAGAGAGGAGACAGTGGGGGACAGCCACTTTGCTGAAAGAGGAAAATGGGGGGAAGGGCGAAGAGGCGGGCTGGGATCCCTCAGCCAATCAGAAAGGTCTGGAGCGGGATCGGCTCCGTGATTTATAATTTCAGAGTTCCGCGCAGGAACATTAACCTCGTACTGAGTGCGGAGAGGCGTTGGTCTAGCTGTAGGTCTTTCACCGGTTTTCAAGCCTTTAGGTGAGGACGTGTGCCCCCCCCCCCGGAGCCAGAAGACTATGGGGACAGGAGGGTGCAGTAGCTGCGTGGCGGGAAGTGTCGGTCTTTCGGTAACTGGAGGGGCCAGGTTGGAGCTGGCGTTTTGTAACTTAGCCTCCTGGCGAGTCCGCGCCTTTGTCTTCTGTGGCGCTGCCTTCTGCGCGTTGCCAAGTCCTCCCCAGGTGGGTCCTTGGAAGGCCCGAGGGGGCGACCGCTATGGCTGCAAGGCCACAGGAGGGGAGAGGGGCGGGTCCGCTGTGGCTGCAGGCCGAGCCCGAGAGGAGGAGGAGTTTGGGGGCTCCCTGGAATGGGCCATCTGGGGCTGGCCCTTCGCGCTCTCCCCTCCTGTGGCCAAAAGGTAGGCTGCACGCCTGACAAGGATGATAGTTATTTTAAAATGTAAGAAAACTTTTCCTGACAAAATGCCCCACGCGCCCAGCCCTTTATGATTTGTTAGCCCCTGTTTTCCTACCTCTGCAGATTGGCGTCTGACCACTCGTCAAAGGAGGGTTTTAGGGTAACGTCGACGGAAGGGAGGCATATTCAGGACTTCTTGCTGCTTGGGGGCCTCTCCATTCTACTCTGGGCACTAGACGTGCCTTACCCCACCAGGGTGGGGCCAGGTACATGCTTGAGAGCTCTGTTTTCAGGTCGCTGGGGTCTCCTGTTATCTCTTCCCGTACAAAACCAGAATGGTCACAGGGCATCTCATCTCCTAACCTCTCCCTTTGCAGAGAAAACATGGTGAAAGAAAAATCAATTCTATTTGTTTACCCCATTCTGCTGAAGGCCTTGGTATGATCCTAATCAGCTGTGCCTTCTTACAGCATTTACAAACCTGTGCCATAAGGAGTTATTATGAGACATGTAATTAGTTATGACTGGATTAAATCCCCTCCCTCTCTTGTTGTGACTCCTTTATCTCTGGGCAGATAAAATGGAAAGAAACTAGTACAATTTATGCCAACCCTTTTTGTGTGCTTATTCCTACTCCCCAAGAAAAATGCCCCCCAAAATTAATTGAATGCAAAGTGAAGTTGCTCAAATTACTGCAATCTCCAGTCACAAAATCATTAGCTGGTTAAACACAGTCCTTATTTTTCTTTTAACTCTATATGGAGGTGCTTCTGTCACCTCCATTTGACCCCAGCTGTAATCGAAAAGAATTAGACATTTTGACTCTGGATTTTAGAGCATCTTGGTTTCTATTGCATCCTGATTTAATGGCTTTTACTTCCTAACACAAATGGGGCAGTGATGTGTAATTTAGAGTATTCTAATAAAAACATGGCTTTTCTAAGATGTGTGCTGTTGTCTTGAAAATCAGCCGGTAAAATACACATTGATATTAAATATGAGAATTTTTGGCTCTGATTCCTTAGTATGACAATAGCTCTGTGTATTTTAATGTAGTTTTTTTTTTTTAGTTTTTCTTTTAGTCAAGATGAGTAATAAGCCAGACTTGTCTGAAGTGGAGAAGTTTGGTCAAAACTGAAGAAAACTAACACTAAAGAAAAAAATACTCTCCCTTCAAAGGAAAGTAAGTCATGGATGGGGCTGGGGGTTTCTAATGGAGAAAAACAATGGTGAACATTGATAGGCTCAGTAAATAAACTCTTCTAGTAAATTTTGCCACTAAGAAATAATTATAGTACCAGTGTATTTAATGCAACAGTTAAAAATACCAAATAGTTGTCTTCTTACTTGAATTATACAAATGGTTCTCACATGATAGACCCAAGAAGTAATGGGGGAATAAAAAACTAATTTCTTGTTGAAAATTACTAAAAATATCTTTACAACCAATCTTGGAATGTTAGACTTAGTACTAGAAAAATCTTTGTTTTGTCTACTTAATGGTTATTAGGTATTTTCTGCATCTAGCCATTTTGGCCTGTGATTTCATTCCTAGAAAACCACACAAACTGCAGTGTTGGCTTTCTCTGCCTGATGACAAAATAAGGCAGAGAACAAGTTTAGATCTTGGGTGCACTCAAGGCTCCCAGACTCAAGGGATCAGGTTTGCCCTTGGGAGTTTTAGCCTGATAGAGAAACTCCAAACATATTCACAAAATTGAGGGACATTTTTTACCATGTCAGTGTTACTTGAGTTTCACAGTTAGTCATAATTGTCTAAAGGGTATAACTTCCTAATTACATAGTGATAGTTAAACCTGAGGAAAATGCTTCACTTCTTCAGTCTCAGAATAATCTATGGAAAAAATGGCAACAGCATAAATCTCCCTCTCAAATGAAAAAAAAAAACAGTTGATGTAAATTCTAATGAATGTTCAGGTGGTTAACATTCATGCATGCACAACACACACACTCACATACACATATACACACACACTTGAATGGGGATTTGTGGTTAGTGCCTTGGCCTTCTAAATTTAAAGCAGATATGGCAGCCTTCAGTAACTTGGCAAAGAACTTTTGGAAGAAAACTGAACTTCTAGAAATATACCTTCTTAATGATTTTTTGTGTTTGTTTTTTCCCCTAGCTATCCAACAAGAGAAAGAGTGTGTTCAAACATCATAAAATGTGGATCTCCTCCCAACAGAAAATTTCAACATTGCTTTAGTGTGGGGCTTGTTTTTTGTAAACTTATGTGTTTGTAGCTATTTTAGGCATCTTCTGATGTCTTCCCATCCATATCCCATAGCCAAGAGGTCAGGGGAAGCCAGTGTTCCCTTTTTTTAAACTTTCCATTGGTACATACATTCCAGTTGGCAGATGCTGTTAATAATCTTACTGTTGATGACATTTCTGTGTGTAGTCCTTGCACCCCCAAAGGTTAAACCACTTTTAACTTTCTATAGTGGCTGTATTTGTTGTTCCATAATATTCATGAAGTGGCATACATTTGCACCTTCTCAGTTTATTTTCATTTCTAATGTAGCGATAAAATAATAAATATAATCATTGTGTTGAGACTCCGGTGGTCCATTCTTGGTGGTCTTCTAAGTAATGAAAGTACAACAGAGGTACTCTTTACAGCCAAACAAAATAGTTTAAGAAAAGCCACTTTGGGAGATTGGTCAGAGGGATAAGGCTCTCCTTTGTCCGGGTCCAGTGGATTCTGAGTTGGGAATGCTATATGCTTTTCCAAGAGTTAGAATCATGATTCTCCCATGAGAACCTTGGGAGAGGAGGTAATGTGGACTAGCCTTCTTATGTAGGAAGTGAGAAAATGACAACACAGAGTCTGAAGTGAACTTCTAAAGTGAATAGGGCTGAGATGTTTAAACTGGGCTCCCTTGCTTTCTGGAATGTGCTTTCAGCTTGATAGGAGACACTCAAGGCTGGGGTTGGATGGGGGAAAGGGGAAGGAGGCACGTTCTAGGACACATTGTTCTAAGCACATCACATCTATTGAACATAAACTCAGATGTCTAATACCTGCTAATGATCTGCAGCACTGAATCTCTGGTTTCATTCTTGTCCAGAACAGAATTCATTGTTTTATGAATCAATTACTTTTGGTGTTCATGGTGAGCACAAGGAATACATATAAATGAGAGTATTCCATTCCCTGCTCTTAAATAATACTTTTATCAACTTTTGATTTGTAAAAATCAATCCTTATCATCCCATCAATTACAATTGTTAGCATTTGGGTGTATAATCATCCAGGCTGTGGTCTACTAATACACATGTCATTTCCTACAAAAAATATTATGCTGTTTATATGTATTTGAAACCTCGTATTACCACCCCCTTTCTAATGGCTTACATATTTAAATAACCACAGGAAGTGGAAACTGTTTTCTTTGCTAGACCATAAACTTCCATAAGCGAAAGAGTAGGTGGGACAACTCTGATCAGGTGTCAGTGAAGTAATGCAATCACAGTGCTTAGTGTAGCCACAGGATTTGAGACTTGGAAGTAACCATGTTGGTCACCAAAACCTTACCTCTTGCCTGAAGCAACCGTCCAACAGAGTTACTCAGCCCCTTGCAGTGACCTGCTGCTTATACTGTGTCCAAATCTGCCTTCCTGTAACTTGTATCCAATAGTCCTAGGACTGCAGACTGGAAACTCACACAGCATAGTTAATCCCTGCTCCAGTATTTGAAGTCCACTGTTGTGTGCCTCCTCCCTTACCTCTAAGTGTTTTCTTGATGGCAATTCTCATATCCTTTGGACATAAGTTATATACCAGGAAGCCCATCCAGTGGAATTAGTTACATCTGGAACCCAGCCAGTAAGCCCACCCAAATGTGGAGGCCAGCCAATGTCAGCCCCCTGGCCTCAGAGCATGGGACAAGAGACCGTGAGAACAAGGTTCTCTCACCTATGAATGCTGTTGTTTATAACCCTTCCAAGGACCTTCCCTTGTGTAATTTGTAAGCAGCACCCAGACACATAGGATAGAGAGAGACTGAAGAAAAAGGAAGGCCACTCCAGGTTAGTAGGTTAAATTTTAATATGCAAAGGGAACTTAGATATGTGGCTTGTTTGGGGTGTCAGTAAGACAAAGAGATCCCTACACTTACCTGCAAAATCTCAAAAGTTTATAAAGAAGCCCTAACTGGGTTCAGTCACATACATAATGTGGGTGTTCTCAACACCATATCGCTATCTCAAGACTATGTCCATGGAGTAGCCTCTGAGAGTGGGAAAAGCAGCATGAGCCCACATTCTAAGAACAGAAGGAGGTGGGGAGCCTCCAAATGCCTGGATCCAGCTTATGGGTTAATTGGTGGTCACATATTTTTGATGGCATTCTCCAACTGATGTTACCAGCTGACTTACCAATACCCCAAACTGAGCTGACTGGTGAAGGTCTTTCTCTGACAAAGTGAATCTGTAAAGTCTGGAAGAGGAGATAGCTTACCCAGTTGTGCTGATACCAATGCAAGGAATTAAGAATCACAGAGAATTATGTTTACATACTACCACAAAGGGAAACTAATAACACTTGAATAACTGACCCTAAAGAAACAACTACAAACTGTCTGACAGTTCAGAATAATCCTTTTAAAAAGTTTAGTGACCTACAAGAACACACAGACAAAATGACATAAGAAAAACAATGCATTAACACAATGAGAAGTTCAACAAAAAAATACCCCCCCAAAAGCCAACAGAATTTCTAAAGCTAAAGAATACAATGACTGAAGAATTCAGTAGAAAACTTCAACAGCACACTTGATCAAGCAGAAGAAAAGAATCCGTGAGCTAGAAGATGTCATTTGAAATCCAGTCAGAGAAGCATAAAGAAAAAAGAATGAAAAAAAAAAATGAAGATGCCTATGGGCCTTATGAAACACTATCAAAGGGAACAATGCATGCATCATGGGATTCTCAAAAGGAGAAAATAAAATGAAAACACAGAAAGTCTATGTAAAGCAATAATGGCTCAAAACTTCCCAAACTTGGGAATAGAAATGAATGTTCAGATTCATGAGGCCCAAAAGACCCCAAATAGGTTGAACCTGTACATGGTTACACCAAGACACATTATAATTCACTCATCAAAGTCAAAGAGAGAATCTTATTAAAAGCAAGAGAAAAGGGATTCATCATGTATGGGTCAGCCCTGTGTGCAGATTTCTCAACAGAAGGTTTGTAGGCCAGGAGAGAGTGGGATGATATATTCAAAATATTCAAAGAAACAGCTGTCAGCCAAGAATACTATACCTCGTAAAGCTGTCCTTCATAAATGAAGAAGACATAAAGATTTTCCCAAACAAAAGCCAAGAAAGTTTATCACCACTACATCTGCCTTACAAGAAATGTTGAAGTATGTTTTTCAAGCTGGAATAAAAGGATATGAATTAGCATCATAAAACATATGAATACGTAAAACTCACTGGTAATAGTAAATATATATTCAAAGTTAGATTCTCTAATATTGTTAAGGTGATTTGCAATTCACTTACAACTATAGTTTACAAGTTAAAAAACAGGGGTGCCTGGGTGGCTTAGTTGGTTGAGCATGCAACTCTTGATTTCAACTCAGGTCATGATCCAGGGTCATGGGATTGAGCCTCACGTCAGGCTTTTCACTGAGCATGGAGACCACTTAAGATCCTCCTTCTCTCTCCCTCTGTCCCTCTCACCCACTGACACTTTCTCTAAAATTAAAAAAAAATTAAAAACAAATGTATTAAAAGTAACCACAACTACAATAATTTGTATCAGATATATAGTACATAAAGGCATACATTGTAGCATCAATAACCTAAAATGTGAGGAGGGAAGAAGTAAAAGTATAAAGTTTCTGTTGGCCATCAAATTTAAGTTGTTACCAGCTTAAAGTAGGGTGTTATGAATATCAGATATTTTATGAAAACCTCATGGTAACTACAAAGGAAAAAACATGCAATAGGTACATAAAAGATTATGATAAAGGTGTCAAAGCATAATGTTGCACAAAGTCATCAAATCACAAATAATAAAGAGAGGACGTAATAAAGAAAGGATCTATAAAACAGTTGGGAAACAACAAAATCTTAGTAAGTTCTTACCTATAATTAATTACTTTAAATGTGAATGGATTAAGCTCTTTAATTAAAAGACATAGTATGGCTGAATGGATAAAAAACAACAAGATTTAATGATATGCTGGCCCATAAGAGATTCACTTTAGCTTTAAGGACACACATAGACTGCAACTTAAGGATGGAAAAATACATTTCAAGGAAATGGTAACCAAAAGAAAGCAAGAGTAGCTATACATATATAAGACAAAATAGATTTAAGCTAAAAATGATCAAAAGAGATAAGGAAGGTCATTATATAGTGATAAAGGGGTCAATTCATCAAGAAGATATAGCAATTGGGGTGCCTGGAAGGCTAAGTTGGTTAAGCATCTGTCTCTTGATCTCAGCTCAGGTCATGTTCTCATGGTTCATGGGATCAGAGCCCCACTTCAGGTTCTTTACTGCAGCACAGAGCTTGGGATTCTCTCTCTCTCTCTTTCTCTCTCTCTCAAAATAAATAAATAAATAAGCCTTTAAAAAAAGAAGATGTAGCAATTATAAACATTTATGAACCTAACATTGGGCACCTAAATATATAAAGCAAATATTAACAGAAATAACAGGAGAAATAGACATCAATACAATAATAGAAATTTTGATGCCCCACTTTCAACAATGGACAGATCATCCAGACAGAAAGTCAAGAAGGAAACTGCAAATATAAACAGCACTATGGACCAAATGGACCTAAGAGACATATACAGAACATTCCATCCAACAACGGCAGAACATACATTCTTCTCAAGTGCACATGGAACATTTTCTAAGTTATATCATATGTTAGGTCACAAAGTCTCAGCAAATTCAGGAAGAAAGAAGTTATATCAGGTAACTTTTGCAACCACAATGTTAAGAAAGTAGAAATCTATAACAGGAGTAAACCTGTAAAATTCACAAATACATGAAAATTAACCATCACATTACTGAACAACCAAGGGATGAAAAAAAATGAAATAAAAACTATTTTAAGACAAACGAAAATGGAAACACAACATACCAAAGCTTACAGGATGCAGAAGAAACAGTTTTAAGAGGAAAGATTATAATGATAAATGCATACATTAAGAAGAAAGAAAAATCTCAAATGAACAACCTAACTTTACACCTCAAGGAACTAAAAAAAGAAGAAGAAACTAAGCCCAAGGTTAGCAGAAGGAAGGAAATAATAAAAATTAGGCAGAAATAGAGAATAAGAAAACAACAAAAAGATTAATAAAACAGAGGGTCAGGGGAAGATGGCGGTGTAGGAGGACACTGGGCTCACCGTGTCCTACTGATCACTTAGATTCCACCCACATCTGCCTAAATAACCCGGAAAACCTCCAGAAGACTAGCATAACAGATTCTTCATCCAGAGCCAAGCGTAGACAAGAGGCCCACGGAAGAGGGTAGGAAGGGCGGAGAGGCAGTGTGCGCTACACGGACTGGCGGGAGGGAGCCGGGGCGGTGGAGGGGCAGCCACCCAGCAAGGCAGAGCCCCTGAGTCTGGCTTGCAAAAGTGGAGGGGCCGGAAAGACTGTGTTCTGACAGCCAGGGGGACTTAACATCTGGAATATTATAAGTCAACTGCTCTGCTCAGACAGTGGGAGGGCTAGAGGACAATGGAAGGGAGAGCTGTTGAGCCCCAGAGGACAGAGCTGAGCTTGGTGGGGAACAAAGGTGCTGGGAAGCAACATCTCCCTTGCCCATCCCCCAGCCAAAATCCCAAAGGGTACCAGTTCCTTTCAGGGAAATTGCTTGCACCCCACAAACACCCAACGCTGTGCTTATGTGGATCCATCCCTCTGAAGGGTCTGCCTTCCTCCCGGTGCCCCAGGGCCCCTCCTGCAGTGGACCACTGAAGGCAAAGCGAGCTGAGTCTGCCCCTCTTGCCCCTGTGCACCTTGTGGATCCACCCCGGCTAATAGCCAGATCCCATCGAAGCAGCACCAAAACCCTGGGAGTGTGCAAGTAGCCCATACAGGGACCACACCAATCCACAGTTACTCCTGCCCCTGGGAGACAGGAAGATAAGGTACACACCAGTCTGACTGTGGCCCCAGCGGTGGGCTGGGGGAAGACATCAGGTCTGACTGTGGCCCCGCCCACCAACACAAATTACTCCAGACAGCACAGAGGAAGAGCCCTGCAGTTCCGTGCCACTCCAGGGACTATTGAAAATGACAAAATGGAAGAATTCTCCTCAAAAGAAACTGCAGGAAGTAGCCACAGCTACTGAACTGATCAAAAACGATTTAAACAATATAACAGAAAATGAATTTAAAATACTAGTCATAAAATTAATCGCTGGGCTTGAAAAAAGTACAGAGAACAGCAGAAAATCTATTGCTACAGAGATCAAGGGACTAAGACACAGTCAGGAGGAGCTAAAAAATGCTGTAAATGAGCTACAAAATAAAATGGAAGCGACCACAGCTCGGGTTGAAGAGGCAGAGGAGAGAATAGGTCAAGTAGAAGACAAAATTATGGAAAAAGAGGAAGCTGAGACAAAGAGAGATAAAAAATCCAGGAGTATGAGGGGAGAATTAGAGAACTAAGTGATGCAACGAAACATAATAACATATATATAATTGGGAATCCATAGGAGTAAGAGAGAGGGAAAGGTGCTGAAGGCTTACTTGAAGAAATCATAGCTGAGAACTTCCCTGATACGGGGAAGGAAAAAGGCATTGAAATCCAAGAGGCACAGAGAACTCCATTCAGACATAACTTGAATCGATCTTCTGCATGACATATCATAATGAAATTGGAAAAATACAAGGATAAAGAGAAAATTCTGAAAGCAGCTAGGGAGAAACATGCTCTAACATATAAAGGGAGACCAATAAGACTTGTGACGGATCTATCTACTGAAACTTCACAGGCCAGAAAGGAATGGCAGGAAATCTTCAATGTGATGAACAGAAAAATTATGCAGCCGAGAATCCTTTATCCAGCAAGTCTGTCATTCAGAATAGAAGGAGAGATGAAGGTCTTCCCAGACAAACAAAAACTGAAGGAATTCATCACCACTAGACCAGCCCTACAAGAGATCCTAAGGGGGATCCTGTGGGAGAAATGTTGCAAGGATCACAAAGTACCAGACACATCACTACAAGCATGAAACCTACAGACATCACAATGACTCTAAACCCACACCTTTTTATAATAACACTGAATGTAAATGGACTAAACGCTCCAACCAAAAGGCATAGGGTATCAGAATGGATAAAAAAAAACAAGACCCATCTATTTGCTGTCTACAAGAGACTCATTTTAGACCTGAGGACACCTTCAGATTGAAAGTGACAGGATAGAGAATTATTTATCATGCTCCTGGAAGTCAAAAGAAAGCTGGAGTAGCCATACTTATATCAGACAAACTAGACTTTAAATAAAGGCTGTAACAAGAGATGAAGAAGGGCATTATATAATAATTACAGGGTCTATCCATCAGGAAGAGCTAACAATTATAAATGTCTATGTGGCAAATATGGGATCCCCAAAATATATAAAACAATTACTCACAAGCATAAGCAACCTTATTGATAAGAATGTGGTAATTGCAGGGGACTTTAATACTCCACTTACAACAATGGATAGATCATCTAGACACAGGATCAATAAAGAAACTAGGGCCCTGAATGATACATTGGAGCAGATGGGCTTGACAGATATATTTAGAACTCTGCATCCCAAAGCAATAGAATATACTTTCCTCTCAAGTGCACATGGAACACTCTCCAAGATTGATCACATACTCAGTCACAAAACAGCCCTTCATAAGTAGAAAAGAATTGAGATCATACCATGCATACTTTCAGACCACAATGCCATGAAGCTTGAAATCAACCACAGGAAAAAGTTTGGAAAACCTCCAAAGACATAGAGGTTAAAGACACCCTACTAAAGAATGAATGGGTCAACCAGGCAATTAGAGAAGAAGCTAAAAAAATATATTAAACAAATGACAATGAAAAGACAACAATCCAAACGCTTTGGGATGCAGCAAAGGCAGTCCTGAGAGGAAAATACATTGCAATCCAGGCCTATCGCAAGAAACAAGAAGAATCCCAAATACAAAAATCTAACAGCACACCTAAAGGAAATAGAGGCAGAAGAGCAAAGACACCCCAAACCCAGCAGAAGAAGAGAAATAATAAAGATCAGAACAGAAATAAACAATATAGAATTTGAAAAAATAGTAGAGCATAT
Source organism: Acinonyx jubatus (assembly GCF_027475565.1). Taxonomy (NCBI): domain Eukaryota; kingdom Metazoa; phylum Chordata; class Mammalia; order Carnivora; family Felidae; genus Acinonyx; species Acinonyx jubatus. Next base: position 79,573,519 of record NC_069389.1, on the reverse strand, counting down.
CAATGAAACTAAGAGTTGGTTTTTTGAAAAAATAAACAAAATTGATAAGCCTCTAGCTAGGCTTCTCATAAAGAACAGGTAGATGACCCAAATAGATAAAATCATGAATTAAAATGGAATTATTACAACCAATCCCTCAGAAATAAAAGCAAATATCAGGGAATACTATGAAATATTATATGCCAACAAACTGGACAACCTAGAAGAAATGGACAAATTCTTAAACACCCACACATTTCCAAAACTCAAACAGGAAGAAATAGAAAGCTTGAACAGACCCATAACCAGCGAATTAATTGAATCAGTTATCAAAAATCTCCCAACAAATAAGAGTCCAGGACCAGATAGCTTCCCAGGAGAATTCTACCAGACATTTAAAGCAGAGATAATACCAATTCTTCTCAAGCTATTCCAAAAAATAGAAAGGGAAGGAAAACTTCTAGACTCATTCTATGAAACCAGCATTATTTTGATTCCTAAACCCGACAAAGACCCAGTAAAAAAGAGAACTACAGGCGAATATCCCTGCTGAATATGGATGCAAAAATTCTCAATAAGATACTAGCAAATCGAATTCAACAGCATATGTAAAGAATTATTCACCATGATCAAGTGGGATTCATTTTTGTGATGCAGGGCTGGTTCAACATTCGCAAATCAATCAATGCGATACATCACGTTAACAAAAAAAAAAGAGAAGAACCATATGATCCTGTCAATCGATGCAGAAAAAGCATTTGACAAAATTCAGCATCCTTTCTTAATAAAAACCCTCGAGAAAGTTGGGATAGGAGGAACATACTTAAAGATCATAAAAGCCATGTTTGAAAAGCCCACAGCTAATATCATCCTCAATGGGGAAAAACTGAGAGCTTTCCCACTGAGATGAGGAACACGACATGGATGCCCACTCTCACCGCTGTTGTTTAACATAGTGTTGGAAGTGCTAGCATCAGCAATCAGACAACAAAGGAAATCAAAGGCATCAAAATTGGCAAAGATGAAGTTAAGCTTTCACTTTTTGCAGATGGCATGATATTATATATGGAAAATATGAAAGACTCCACCAAAAGTCTGCTAGAACTGATACATGAATTCAGCAAAGTCGCAGGATATAAAATCAATGTACAGAAATCAGTTGCATTCTTATACACTAATAATGAAGCAACATAAAGACAAATAAAGAAACTGATCCAATTCACAATTGCACCAAGAAGCATAAAATACCTAGGAATAAACCTAACCAAAGATGTATAAGATCTGCATGCTGAAAACTATAGAAAGCTTATGAAGGAAATTGAAGAAGACATAAAGAAATGGAAAAACATTCCATGCTCATGGATTGGAAGATTAACATTGCTAAAATGTCAATACTACCCAAAGCTATCTACACATTCAATGCAATCCCAATCAAAATTGCACCAGCATTCTTCTCAAAGCTAGAACAAGCCATCCTAAAATTCATATGGAACCACAAAAGGCCCCGAATAGCCAAAGTAATTTTGAAGAAGAAGACCAAAGCAGGAGGCATCACAATCCCAGACTTTAGCCTCTACTACAAAGCTGTCATCATCAAGACAGCATGGTATTTGCACAAAAACAGTCACATAGACCAATGAAATGGAATAGAAACCCCAGAACTAGACCCACAAAAGCATGGCCAGCTAATATTTGACAAAGCAGGAAAGAACATCCAATGGAAAAAAGACAGCCTCTTTCACAAATGGTGCTGGGAAAACTGGACAGCAACATGCAGAAGGATGAAACTAGACCACTCTTACACCATTCACCAAAACAAACTCAAAATGGATAAAGGACCTAAATGTGAGACAGGAAACCATCAAAACCTTAGAGGAGAAAGTAGGAATAAACCTCTCTGACCTCAGCTGCAGTAATTTCTTACTTGATACATCCCCAAAGGTAAGGGAATTAAAAGCAAAAATGAACTATTGGGACCTCATGAAGATAAAAAGCTTCTGCACTGCAAAGGAAACAATCAACAAAATGAAAAGGCAGCCAACGGAATGGGAAAAGATATTTGCAAATGACATATTGGACAAAGGGCTAGTATCCAAAATCTATATAGAACTCACCAAACTCCAAACCTGAAAAACAAATAATCCAGGGAGGAAATGGGCAGAAAATATGAACAGACACTTCTGTAAAGAAGACATCTAGATGGCCAGCAGGCACATGAGAAGATGCTCCACATCGCTCCTCATCAGGGAAATACAAATCAAAACCACATTCAGATATCACCTCATGTCAGTCAGAGTGGCTAAAATGAACAAATCAGGAGACTATAGATGCTGGAGAGGATGTGGAGAAACGGGAACCCTCTTGCACTTTTGGTGGGAATGCAAACTCGTGTAACCACTCTGGAAAACAGTGTGGAGGTTCCTCAGAAAATTGAAAATAGTCCTACCCTATGACCCATCAGTAGCACTGCTAGGAATTTACCCGAGGGATACAGGAGTACTGATGCATAGGGGCACTTGTACCCCAATGTTTATAGCAGCACTCTCCACAATAGCCAAATTATGGAAAGAGCCTAAATGTCCATCAACTGACGAATGGATAAAGAAATTGTCGTTTATATACACAATGGAATACTACGTGGCAATGAGAAAGAATGAAACATGGTCTTTTGTAGCAACGTGGAGGGAACTGGACAGTGTTATGCTAAGTAAAATAAATCATACAGAGAAAGACAGATACCATGTGTTTTCACTCTTATGTTAATCCTGAGAAACTTAACAGAAGTCCATGAGGGAGGGGAAGAAAAAAAAAGAGGTTAGAGTGGGAGATAGCCAAAGCATAGGAGACTGTTAAAAACTGAGAACAAACTGAGGGTTGATGGGGGTGGGAGGGATGGGAGGGTGGGTGATGGATATTGAGGAGGGCACCTTTTGGGATGAGCACTGGGTGTTGTATGGAAACCAATTTGACAATAATAAATTTCATATTAAAAAAAGATTAATAAACCGAGTTGTTCCCTTGACAATACAAGTAAAATAGACTAATCTTTAGTTAGACTAACCAAGAGAAAAAGAGAGACCCTAAATAAAGAAAATTATAGAGAGGAGACAATATATCTGATATCACAGAAATACAAAGGATCACAAGAGATTACTATGAACAATTATACACCAACAAATTGTACATCCTAGAGGAAATGGAAAAATTCCTAGAAACCTACAGAGATGTTTGTTTCCTTCCCCAGATTCGGGAAGTTCTCAGCTATGATTTGTTCAATCACACCTTTCTCTTTCTTCTTCTGGAATTCCTATGATACGGATATTGTTCCATTTGATTGCATCACTTCTTCACAGAAGACCATGAGGGAGAGGAAGGGGAAAAAAAGTTACAGAGAGGGAGGGAGGCAAACCATAAGAGACTCTTGAGGACTGATAGCAAACTGAGGGTGATGGGGGTGGGGGGAGGGGAAAGTTGGTGATGGGCATGGAGGAGGGCACTTGGTGGGATGAGCACTGGATGTTGTATGGAAACCGATTTGACAATAAAGTCGATTTTTTTTAAATAAGAAACCTACAGAGAAAAACAAAAAAACAAAACAAAACAAAGAAAAGCCCCAAACCAGAAAATTTCATTGGTTCATTCTACCAAAACTTTAAATAAGAATTAATGCCAATATTTGTCAAACTCTTCCAAAAATTTGAAGAGGATGGACATTCCCAAACTTGTTTATAAGGCCAGCATTATCTTTATACCAAAGATAGATAAAGACACTAAAAGATAATAAACCTAAATTAATATCATTGATGAATATAGATGTAAAAATACTCAACCAAATACTTGTAAACTGAAGTCAGCATCATATTAAAAGTATCATACACCGTGATCAATGGGATTCATTCCTGGTATGTAAGGATGGTTCATCATATGGAAATCAATAATCTAATAAATCACATCAATAGAATGAAAGATAAAAATAACATAATCATTGCAATAGAGGCAAAAAAAAGCATCTGACAAAATTCAACATCAATTCATGATAAAATCTCAACAAATTGGGTGTAGAGAGAGTACCTCAACATAATATAAGCCATATGCGACATGCCCAGATAGCATCATACTCAATGGTGAAAGTTTGAAAGACTTTCTTCTATGGTCAGGAAAAAGACAAGTTGTCCACTCTCACCACTTCTATTCAACATAGTACTGGAAGTCCTAGCCAGAGAAGTCAGGCAAGAAAAATAAATAGAAGGCATACAAATTGGGGAAAAAAGTAGTAAAGTTGTTTCTGTTTACAGATAATATGATCTTCTGCATAGAAAACCCTAAAAACTCCACCATAAAAACTGTTAAAACTAATCAACAAATTCAGTAAAGTTAGGATACGAAATCAACATGGAAAAATCAGTTATGTTTCTATACAGTAACAGTTAAATACCTGAATAAATAAAATAATCCTATTCACAATAGTATCAAAAAACAGTAAAATACTTAATAAATTTAACCAACAAAGTGAAAGATCTATACATTAATATAATAATACACTAATGAAAGAAATTGAAGACGCAAATAAATGGAAAGGTATCCTATGTTCGTGGATTATAATCATTAATATTCTTAAAATGCCCATGCTACCCAAAGCCATCTACAGATTCAATTCAATCTTTACTAATATTCCAATGCCATTTTTCACAGAAAAAGAAAAAAACTAAAATTATTATGGAAACATAAAAGACCCAAAATAACCGAAGCAAACCTTTGAGAAAGAAGAGCAAAGCTGGAGACATCACACTTCCTGATCTCAAACTGTATTAAAAAGCTATGTAATCAAATATATTTATGTATTGACATAAATATAGACACATAGACCAATAGCACAGAATGATATCAATGAAATAAGCCCATGTATACATGGTCAACTAATATTTGACAAGGGAACCAAGAATACTAAATAGAGAATAGAGAGTGTCTTCAATAAGTAGCATTAGGGAAATCAATAATTCTATGTAAATGAATAAAAATTTACCCATATCTTATACTACTCACAAATATAACTCAAAATGGATTAAACCTTAAATGTAAAATCTGAAACCATAAAACTCCTAGAAGAAAATATAAGAAAAAGCTTCTTTGTATTGGTCTTGACAATAATTTCATGGATTTGACACTAAGGCACAAACAATAAAAGCAAAAGTGAACAAGTAGGAGTACATCAAACTAAAAAGCTTCTGTACAACCAAAGAATGATCAATAAAATTAAAAAGCAACCACAGAATTAGAAAAAAAAAATTGCAAAGTACATATCTGATAAGGAGTTGATATCCCAAATATATGAAGAACTACAACTCAATATCATAAAAGCAAATAATCTGATTTAAAATGAGCAAAGGAGCTGAACTGACATTTTTTCCAAAGGAGGAATTCAAGTGAATAGCAAACACATAAAAGGTGATCAACATCACCAGTTATTAGGGAAATGCAAATCAAAATCACAATGAGATATCACCTCACACCTGTTAAAGTGGCTATTATCAAAACAACAAGATATAACAAGTGTTGGTGAGCATGTGAAGAAAAGGGAATCCTTGTTCATATCAGTGGGAATGAAAATTAATACAGCTACTATGGAAAACAGTGCGGAGGTTTCCCAGAACATTAAAAGTAGAACTACCTTTTGTTCCAGCAATTCCATCCCTGGGTATGTATCTAACGGAAATGAAATCACAATCTCAAAGAGATAGCTGTATCCTCATGTTTATTGTAGCATTATTTACAATGACCAAGACATGGAAACAACCTAAGGGTCTGTTGACAGATGAATGGATAAATAAAATGTGATATATATATACACATTTATACACAATAGGATACTATTTTGTTATAAAAAAGAAGGAAATCCTGCCATTTGTGACAACAAGGTTGAACATTGAGGGCATTATGCTAAATGAAACCAGTCACAGAGAAAGGCAAATATTGTATGATCTCACTTATATAGGGAATCTAAAAAAAGCTGAACTCATAGAAACAGAGCATATTGGTGGTTTGCAGGGCCCAGGGATAGGTGGCATGTGGAGTAAATGAGTAAAGGTAGTCAAAGGATACAGACTTTTATTTATAAAATGAATGAGTCCTGAGGATGTAATATATAGCATGGTGACTCTACCTAACAATACTGTATTGTATATTTGAAAGTTGCTGAGAATGTAGATCTTAAAAATTCTCACCCCCCCAAAAAAATAAATGTAATTATGTCAGGTGATAAATGTGTTAACTAAGCTTACTGTGCCAATCATTTAACCATATATAGATATGTCAAATCATTATGTTGTAAACCTTAAACTTACAATGTTATGTGTCAATTATATCTCAATAAACCTGGAAAAATTGAAAAATCAACATCACTAAGTTCTATCTGCAGCAGTTACATTTATGGGAAAGAAAAAAAGTTACTTGATGGCAGAGCCTAGAGCAGAACTAGAACTTGCTGCATGATGGAGCTGCATTTGTCAAGTGAAGAAACCGAGACTCAGAAGAGACTTTTTGAAATACTTAAACCTTTTTTTATTTCAAGTTTTTATTTAAATTCTAGTTAGTTAACACATATAGTAAAATTGGTTCCAGGTACAGAATTTAGTGATTCATCACTTACATATAATACCCAGCGCTCATCACAAGGGCCCTTCTTAATACCCATCACCCATTTAAACCTATCCCCCGTCCACCTCCCTCCATCAAGTCTCAGTTTGTTCTCTATAAGAGAAAAAAGAGTCTCTTATGGTTTGCTTAGGGTTGTTAATAGTCTCTTATGATTTGCTTCACTCTCTGGAAAAGAGACATTTTAGGTCACACAGGAGAAGGTGCCACTCAAGAAAAGAAGGTAACTTAGGATGACATACATAATTTCCCTTGGCTGTTTGATAATTATTTGAGAATATATACAGCAGAACTTTTAAAAGTGTGGTCCCTTAGTCATGAGCTTGAGAATAACTCTTAGTGATTAGTGAGTATTCCTAGGCCTTGCCCCAGGAGATTCAGATTCAGTGAGTCAAGGGATGTTCTTATGTCATAGTTTTGAAAAGTGATGATGTATATATGACCACTTCTCTCTGTGATGCATGGCTTCAGATGTTTCCAATATCTGTCTTCTGGGCCTTTTTCATGTATGGTCTTTGTTTCCTGGATATGGGTAAATATTATTGATGTCTTTACAGGAAACTGATGGAGTAATTAGTCTGCAAGACTTTTACTTTAAATCACTTATTCTCCAAGTGTGGTCTCTGAATCAGCAGCATCAGCTTCACCAGGGAACTTGTTAGAAATACAAATTCTCAGGCCCCATCTTAGACCTACTAACTTAGGTCTAAGGGAATGACCTAGTACTCTGTGTTTTAACATGTCTTCCAGGTGATTCTGATACATAATTAAGTTTAAGTATCACTGATTCAGGGGTGAACTACCACTGCCTGGGGAGCTCAGTAGGTTAAGCGTCTGACTCTTGATTTCAACTTAGGTCATGATCTCACAGTTCATGAGCCCTGCATCAGAGTGCAAAGCCTGCTTGGATTCTGTCTCTCCCTCACACTCTGCCCCACCCCTGCTCATGTGTGTTCTCTCCCTCTCTTTCTCAAAATATATAAACATTAAAAAAAAACACTGCTTTAGAGAAATGTTTTACCACTTAAAATGCTTTTGAGGCTGGGATAGCACAGACTTTATCCTTCAAAGGGTAAAGCATTTCTTCAATTAAGCCGACCGTTGTCAAGAGCCTGTTAAGTCTAAGGATCTGTATATGGAATATGGGAGACAAGGAGAAGAGAATTCTGTTCTCCAAGGACTTATAGATTCATATAAGGAATAAGGCAAGAATTCAAATGAGTGACTTTGTGACTCTGTGAAGATCTTAAGAAAAGAGGGTTAAAAAGAGGGAGAGCCACATTTTAAGGTGTGTATTCAGCCTTTACAGGTCCTTGTGCTGTACATTCTTCTGCTTCTTTAAGCTGTACTTACCTAGAATGATCCATGAGCAGAGTACCATTGTTGGAGATTGGAAATAAAGTTAAAAATAATAAACTCTGTTTAGTGAGTCATAGAAGGGAAAATGTGTATTGCACATGCTTCAACCATGATAGGTTTCTCTACAGCTAGGTTTTGAATTCAGATGTATTTTCACAAAGGCTGGTCCTGAATTGTAAGAGGACAAGCAATTGGTAAACAGAGAATTAGTGGTGGCAGGGACAGATGTGGGAGAGAATAGAAAGGAGCTGCATTATTATTATTATTATTATTATTATTATTATTTATTTTTATTACCACCATATTGACAAAGAGGTTATGAATATTTCTTCCTTTGATCTCTTGCTTTACATGGGGGGTGGAGAATGATGTGGTTATGTCTCCTGAATCAAGCCCTGGACTTTTCCACCTGCTTCAGAACCCCAGGTTTCCCAATCTAAAGTAGGCTTTCTTATAAGAGAACTGCCTATGGATATAAATGCTTTTTCTTGGTACCTGGCTGTTCCAGTGTCCTGAACCTAATTCATTCTGATTCATTAGACATCTTGTTGAATACATGACAATTTAAGTTTACTTTTCTATTTTCCTAGAGACAGCAGTGGAGCAAAAACTGGAAGCCAGGGTCTTTCCCTCAGCCTCGGCTCAGACTGTATCTGTGCACAGTAAGTTTGACAGATTGTAGTTCAGCTCCTCTACTTCTATACTTAAACTTTGTAATCAGTAGCTACTTCCACAGGTTAAATGGTTGTCTTCTCATCCACGTCCTTTGCAAAGGTAACTTAATTACTTAGACAGTGCTTTTACACATTTATCCCATTAATGTACACAGAGAGATATGGCCTTAATTACCAAGAATATAAAAGGGCAAAATGTCTTAAAGAAATAATATATGCTGGAAAAAAAGGTGCAGAAAGTTAATCAAAAGAGAAAAGTCAAACAATTTCATTCCTGCTCCATCTGTGCAAAAGATCAAAAATCTCATTTAGTGTCATGACTTAAAATACTTATGACATGGCAGAGGTATGTGAGTTTTATAAATACCTTAAAATTTAATGAATTCACATTCACATCTGACAAAAATATCTTGCCCCTGGACACTTAAATACTTTGAAATATATTTTATTATTGGCTGTCCAACTTCCCATCTGTATGATCTTGGGCAAATGATGATCTTTTGTGTTTCAGTTTCTTCATCCATAAAGATGGAGATAATATTTACTTCACAGATATGTCATGAAAGATAATTGAAGTATTCCCCATAAATTAGTCAATGGTGACTCTTAGTAGTTTAGCAATGCCTGGTTTAAACAACACCAACTGAAACAGGAGTCTAATCTATAAGGGTGGTAAACTGGCAATGTTAGAGGTAGAGAAAGTTCTGGTTCATTAAATCTTCTTTTTAATAGGTATGACACGGACTCCAATGTTCAATAAATTTTCCTTTTCAGTAATAATTATAATTAAGTCCTCAACTTGACTATTTCACTGAATATTTTGTTCTCTCCAGTAATATCAAATGGCGAGAAAACATCTCCAAAGAGCCAGGAAGGGATGCTGACATAACTCTGGTAACTAATTAAAGGCAAAAGCATTGGTTGATGGGATCACCAATTCCTCTGTTGTATAACTGTATATTCTACCTATGGGAACAACATTCAGGTTTCTGTAGCAACGTTTAAGTGTAGAGAGCTGAATGTGGGTCATCAAATAATAGCAGTTTAATCCCAACATGGAAACTTTTTCCACTCTCTGCTTCCCACAATTACCTCCACAGTATATTGGACACAATTATGAAACATGGAATGGCTTTGCATATGCTTAAGACAGCTATTGCAATATAGAATTGAGCACAGGAAGTGTTGAACGTGTTAACTACTGCTCAAAAAACTTCCAGTGGTTGCACAAGAAAATATTTTGCAGGGATATTGACTTGAGGTTTTTGTTTTTATGCCTCTGAGCTGATAATAAAGCCTTTGAATAAAAGATAAGGCTATGGAAAAGCTTGCTGTAAAGACGGGATCACCTCAGATTGTCTGGGTATCCATGCATTGAAGATACCACCACAGTCTGACAGAGAGTATGACAGAGGGCAGTGCTCAAGTGCTTGGACTTTGGACTCAGACCAACCTGGTACATGATTTTCCACATACCAGCAGTGTCATCTTTGGACAGGTTACTTAGTTTCTCTGTCTCTTCTCCTACCTCATCTAAAAATGAGGCTAAAAAGAGTCTATACCACAAAAGGTTATTGGGAAAATTCAGTTGAGCTAAGCAGACCATGGAGGAAATATATTTTCCCATCCTCATGGGCTTAATACAGGGACAAACAGTTTTGTATAGAGATAGGAAAAAAAAGTGCAGAGCAGAGGAGGGGGCTTTGTAGAAGAGGGCTGGGAGAAGATTCATGCAGACCAGTAATGTAATGCAGTCCCCAAACAATATGTAGAGCTAGCTATATCTCTACATTAATTTGGTACTGTAGGCAGAGGTCTGTTCAAAATGTTTTTATGGAAGCCACAGGAAGCTTCCATCAATCTGATTATTCCTTGCTTTCTAATTGGCTCATGCCAAATAGGAAGAGTATCCAATCACATTTAACATGGTGTAGTTTATTGGCAGGCTTTGTTGTATTACATTTTACCTAATTAGATATTGAGTTTACTCAATAACTCATGTGAATACAAGGCCTATAAATACACCCTACCCTGTCCCCAGGCGCTGATGTTTTTCCAAGGTACTGAAAAGGTTTTTACACAATACCTGGACTTTCTGCTAAATTTTCTATGTAACAACAAGGGATCTGATGAAGATGCCTCTAAAACCCTGAAGGAATAGAAGCAAAATACATGTTACTGAGACAATTATTTCATCTATGTCTACAAGGCTCTGAGACAGGTGTATCATCATTTTATGAGGCCAGGTATAAAATGAACTCTTTTCTTAATAGTATTTTCCAGTACATCTCAGACAAGGCTCACCAGTTGTCTCATTACAAAGACTTTTGACTACCACCTTCAAGGGGGTCCAAACAGCTGGCCAGGGAGCTGGCCAAGAACACTAGATCTGAAGGCAAAAATTCTGTCACCAAGAACAGTAGCTGTAAGTGAAGTGTACTCAGAGGGATCTGAGCATCAAAAACCAAAAGCTATTTTTGGAACCACCTAAGTTTTCATAATAAGAACTGTAGCCCAGTAGAGTTTTATCTACTTCACTTTTTGGACTTGTGATGACCTGATGATTTTAAAATATCGTTTTCTTTTACAATGAACTAAGTATTATCAGCTTTAGTTTAATGTATCTATAGTGCCATTTGCTCAAAAGGAAATAGTGAGTTTGTTCCATAATTGATTTGCTAAATAATGACATCCTCTTTATCCATTCATCCATTGATGGACATTTGGGCTCTTTCCATACTTTGGCTATTGTTGATAGTGCTGCTATAAACATGGGGGTACATATGTCCCTTTGAAACAGCACACCTGTATCCCTTGGATAAATGCCTAGTAGTGCAATTGCCGGGTCATAGAGTAGTTCTATTTTTAGTTTTTTGAGGAACCTCCATATTGTTCTCCAGAGTGGCTACACCAGCTTGTATTCCCACCAAAAATGCAAAAGAGATCCTCTTTCTCCGCATCCTCGCGAACATCTGTTGTTGCCTGAGTTGTTAATGTTAGCCATTCTGACAGGTGTAAGGTGGTATCTCATTGTGGTTTTGATTTGTACTTCCCTGATGATGAGTTGATTTGCTAAATAATGAGTTACTAAATGGTCAGTTCTGAGACTTTCTAGGTTAGCTTTTTGAAGGGTCTGTAAGGTATAAACTACTTCCATAATAAACTTATTTACCTTTTTAAATCTCATTTTCCACAAGGTGGGCATTTTCATAGATATAGTATATATCATATGGCTAGGTATTTAGTGTGAAGCAGATACAGGAATACAGTGGCTTTCTATTAGGACAGATATGAAAAAGATTTTTAAGTACATAAAAAATGATCATTTCCTCATATTTTTCATGTAAAAGTTTAATTCATGTTTAAGTGATATAATTGATATTTAGGGTAATTTTTAAATGAATTAACAAAAACATTTTTAATTGAGCTTTAATAATTAATAAAATAAATATTGGCAGATATAACCCATATGAAATCTTTTTTGTATTCTTACTTTTAAAAAAAGAATAGCACTGCTAGGAATTGACCCAACGGATACAGGAGTACTGATGCATAGGGGCACTTGTACCCCATGTTTATAGCAGCACTCTCAACAATAGCCAAATTATGGAAAGAGCCTAAATGTCCATCAACTGATGAATGGATAAAGAAATTGTGGTTTATATACACAATGGAGTACTACATGGCAATGAGAAAGAATGAAATATGGCCCTTTGTAGCAACGTGGATGGAACTGGAGAGTGTGATGCTAAGTGAAATAAGCCATACAGAGAAAGACAGATACCATATGTTTTCACTCTTATGTGGATCCTGAGAAACTTAACAGAAACCCATGGGGGAGGGGAAGGAAAAAAAAAGAGGTTAGAGTGGGAGAGAGCCAAAGCATAAGAGACTGTTAAAAACTGAGAACAAACTGAGGGTTGATGGGGGTGGGAGGGGGGGTGGGTGATGGGTATTGAGGAGGGCCCCTTTTGGGATGAGCACTGGGTGTTGTATGGAAACCAATTTGACAATAAATTTCATATATTGAAAAAAAATAAAAATAAAATAAAAAAAGAATCCAGAAAATATCCAAGCTTTCCTCCAACCAGATTTATTGAATATAACAAAATTCTATGACCTCAATTGACCTAGATCTGCTGCTTCAAAACATGATCCTTTCTTACTAATATTTTGAAGGGTCAGTCCATTGGGTGTCAAAAAGCAGCATACATAAAACAAACTGAGGGTTGATGGGGGTGGGAATTGGGGGGGGAAGGAAAATGGGAGATGGGCATTGAGGAGGGCACTTGGGATGAGCACTGGGTGTTGTATGTAAGTGATGAATCATGGGAATCTACTCCTGAAGTCAAGACTACACTGTATACACTGTATATTAGCTAACTTGACAATAAATTATTTAAAAAGCAGCATACTCTAAAACTAACAGAAAAGTGCCCAATGAACACTAAATAAATGGCCTAACTACTAGAACCTTAATAGTTCTACAAGATAATTAACATAAGGTAGGATCAACCCCAAATGACATGCTGCTGGAGAACTGATATGAGATGTCAAGAGGCCATTTTTTGCATTGCCACCATGATGCTATCATGTTTCTGGATCATAATGTTCCCATTATCTGATTCGAGACACACCACAGGAATATCAGTGGGGTCTGAGATTAGCTTAGCTGCTTGCTGGGTTAGAACAGAGATCACCCAGCATGCCAATCTGACAAAGTCCTGCAGCAGCCCAGATAAAATTCTTGGAATCTGTGCAGAGGACTCCAACAATGGATGGATTCTTCATTGTGTCCTCCAAGTACTGCTCCAAGGTTGTCCATCCTGCCCATCACCTGCCTGGCCCAACTCCTTACTTTTTAAATTTGTCATGCCACAAGGCCAAATAATAGATAAATACATAAAACTTTAGGATACTATAATTCATATTATAAAAATGTAGCCATTTCTGAAAAAAGCCTTTGATATTGAATGTTAGTATCCTAGAAAATTAACTAATAGAAATGACTACTTAGTAAAACAGATAATTTTGATATTGTTGAAAAAATCCACTATTTTCCTTTGAACAAATTGTACTACAAAAATATTATGGCGAAATCGATAATTTTTAGCTCATGACAAAAATGTATTAAGAATCAGCAGAATAGTAGGGACGCCTGGGTGGCTTTGTCGGTTGAGCGTCCGACTTCGACTCAGGTCATGATCTCAAGGTTTGTGGGTTTGAGCCCTGCATCAGGCTCTGTTCTGACTGCTTGCTCAGAGCCTGGAGGCTGCTTTGGATTCTGTGTCCCTTCTCTCTCTGCCCCTCCCCCTCTCACACTTTGTCTCACTCTGTTTCTCAAAAATAAATAAATGTAAAAAAAAATAAAAAAAGGAATCAGCAGAATGGCATAAATTTTAAAAATGAAATAGATCAAATGTTAGCATGCTACAGCTCATCATCCCTTGACAATCCCATGAGGGGATGAAGTGGGAATAAAGTTAGGTTTAAATGAGGTCAGATGCTCCCTTTTCATGTCCCTGGGAGGACTATAAGGACGTTGTAGGGCTAGAAAACAGAGAGATATTGGAAAGATATTCTCCCCAGACCTCTTATCCCTCCTTCAATTCTTTTCTTACTTCATGCCTTTTCTAGACTTCCAAGCCCCTGAGGTTTGCATTTTATTTCTGTTCCAGATACCTGATTTTTAATGGCTACTTTTTTATGAAGAAAAACAAAATGTTTTCAGTTTAAAAGTATTATTTCTAGAATTTCTCTCACTGAATCAAGGGACTGGGATTGGGAGGCCTCTCCTGGACAGAGTGGCTCCAGGTAAGAAGGATGTATACTGGGCTTGGGAAAGGTGACCAGCCAACTGAGAGGATGACTAGCCATTTCTGTCTGATTAGGCAGGGCTTGTGCAATAGCAGTTCCCTGAGAGGAGACAATGCTGCCAAGAGGGCAGAGTCCTTAATATAGTTTCACCATCCTCCCCTCTGTCATATTCTGATCCTCCTGACCCTTAGCACCACCACATCAAAATTTTCTTCTTGGGCTCCTCAACTCTGAATGAGAGAGGAATTTCCTCTCTCTGGGCTTTAGTTTTCTCACCTTTAAAATGAAACTTCCAAGATGTCTCCTGGTTCTCAGATTCTGCAAATCTCTATCTCAGTCATGCTGATCTCCCCCCCACCCCAAAGATACCAGTGGTCAAATGTGGCCTAGAAATTGGCTAAGTGGGTGGCTACCTTTGAAGTGGGGTTTGAGATGCTCGGGAAAAACATAATCCCCTCTTACCTCAAATATGTTTCATGTTATCTTGGAATCTGAAATTTTAACGTTAGTGCTGCATTGCTTTGGGACCCAAAGAGTCTTCTGTTTTTCTCGAGTCATTTTCAATAACATGGAGGTTATAATTGAAAAAACCTTTAGCAATGAGTTATAACAATCCTTTACTTTTACATTTCTCTTTGAAATGTTCAAAAAGTTTTCAGATGTGCAGCTCTACATCATGTGGGATATGTATAGCACAACTATGGAATTTGTTGATGGTTGATAGATAACACCCTGGGACATGTGACAAAAGGCCAGAACCTGGGCCCAGGTGACCTCTCCCAGGACATATGTGCATTTTAAAAAGGGAACTTCCTGGGGTTAAGAATAATTAGAAGGAAATACCTCTAAGGTGTTAGGAATTTCCAGCCCCAGGACACCAAACTGAGAAAGAAATTTGGGGTGGCCAAAAATGAGAATGTCACTCTCTCTCTCCTCTTTTTTACATGAGGAATTTCAGCTCTATTTTTAAAATTAATTTACTTTTTAAAATTCAAGTACAATTAACATACAACGTTATATTAATTAGTTCAGGTGTGCAGTATAATGAATCAAAAGTGTAGGAGAGGAGTTAAGATGGTGGAGGGTTAGGGAGACCCTAGGCTTGCTTCCTTCCTCAAACACAGCTAAATATCAAATCATTTTCAACACCCAAGAAATTGATGTGAAGACTGAGAGAGCAAAAGGATATAACTAAAGGTGAAAAAAACTGCCACATCCTGGAAGGTAGGAGCTGTGGAGAGTTTATTTGGAGGAGAAAAGAGTTTCAGGTGCTATGATGTGGAGGGAGCCCTAATCACAGAGAGAGGAGAGAGAGAAAGAGAGAGAGAGAGAGAGAGAGAGAGAGAGAGAGAGAGAGAGAGAGAGAGAGAGAGAGAAAGTGCACACAGGGAATTTCACAAGAAAAACTCTTCCCCAAAACCATCCACAGGGAAATGGAGAAGCACTGAATTCATAAGATGAATGCCATTCCTTATCACCAATGATGCCTCCCTGATTGCCTTTCCTGGTCTCTTGGTTCCATAGTACCCGGGGAACAAAACCCTTCTTGCTACCTGTGATACTGGTTACCCTTTGTTTTTAGGCTTTGGATCCTTCTACCTGGCATCATTGGCAGGGGTGTGCTCCAGGTTGGTCTCATCATTTCCATGGTTCCACTCAGTCCCTTCCTGCTGATCTCCCTTCCTGCCCTGTCTACCAAGGTATGCTCCAGGACCAGACTGATGAGACAGAAGGGCTTCATTAGCAGAAGCAGCTGCCTACGGGCAGCAGGTTGAGGGCTGGGAGGAGGTGAGGGACCAGGGTCCCCAAGGGGGTCTGTTGCTGCATGAGTCTAGCCACTACTCTCTTCATAGTCAAAAGTGGGTCTGGGGTGAAATTTAAGGAGGAAGGGACTCATTCCTGGACTAATAAAAGGCAGTCAGAGTTGAGGAAGTTTCCTCTCCTAGCTCCACTCTTTCTGTGCAGTGCTTTTTGGCAAGTCATTGTCCATCTCTGGGCCTTGATTTCCTCTTTTGCTTGCCTTATCCTTAACTGCTTTGATTTAAGGAAAGGCAGTCCTACTAATCTCAAGTTCTCCTTCCCCCAAGGCTGTTTGAGGACCTTAGCTATTGCAATAAGAGGCTCTTGAAGCCTTTGTTCCTAACCACCTTAACTGGGAGAAGTAGGTTCTGTCATCAAGGCACACAATGACAGCTGAAGAGCCCTCCTCTCCCTCATCCCTGGTCAGAGCCAGATCTTATACTACCAACAGCTTACCTCTCCTTGTCTTCCTCATTCCAGATAACATCAAGATGCCCAAGGTTGAATAAAGTGTGCTACAAAATGATCCCCGTGAAGCAGAGAGTGGGGCTTATAAGCCTAAAACACCAGGGAAGAGCCAGGAAAACAAGAGTTTCTGTTTAGATGACCACTCTCCTGGTACGTCTAGAATTCTACCATCACATCCTTGGGTAGTGCTTGATAGCAGTTACATTAAAGTAATAGACTGCCTGTGGCTTAAGTGTCTTTTAGGAGCATAGAGGTCTCTTGCAACCTTGCATTTTTCCTTCCTCATCCTTTCACTACTCCTCTTTTGGATTATTATTTTTGTTGTCTTTTTTTCCCCTTTGAATATTTACATATAGGACCTAGGAACTTTACCAGCAGGTAAAATTGAAAGACATTTTGGCTATAGAGAAAGAGGCCAACAAAGCATAATAACTTGTGTTTGACAATCCTTGAGAGTCTTTGGAAATAGATTACATATTTACTTATTTATAAAATCCAGAATAATTAACATACAGTGTATATTAGCTTCCAGTGTACAATGCAGTGATTCGATAATTCTATATATTACTCAGTGCTCATCATGATAAGTCTACTCTTCAACAATTTAAAACTTTTTTTAATGTTTAT
Organism: Acinonyx jubatus; assembly: GCF_027475565.1. NCBI lineage: Eukaryota > Metazoa > Chordata > Mammalia > Carnivora > Felidae > Acinonyx > Acinonyx jubatus. The sequence continues at coordinate 79,556,144 of NC_069389.1, read as the reverse complement.
TTTTGATAGAGAGAGACAGAGCATGAGTGGGGGAGGGGCAGAGAGAGAGAGGGAGACACAGAATCCGAAGCAGGCTCCAGGCTCTAAGCTGTCAGCCCAGAGACCGATGCAGGGCTCGAACCCACAATCCATGAGATCATGACCTGAACGAATTTGGACGGTTAAGCGACTGAGCCACCCCAGTGCCTCAACAACTTTTTTCAATGTTTATTTATTTTTGAGACAGAGACAGACAGATAAATCTACTTGTAATCCCCTTCAACTGTTTCACTCATTCCCCTCCCCACCTACCCTCTGGCAACCACCGTTTTATTCTCTATATTTAAGAGACTGTTTTTTTAAGATTTTAATTCTGTATGGTTAATATACAATGTTATATTAGTTTCAATATACTGATCCACCAGTTGTATACATTACTCAGTGCTCATCATGGTAAGTGTACTCTTAATCCTCTTCACCTATTTCACCCATCCTCCCATGCACCTCCCTCTGGTAACCATCAGTTTGTTCTCTATAGTTGGGTCTGTTTCTTGGTTTGTCTCTATTTTCTTCCATTTGTCCTTTGGTTTCTTAAATTCCACATATCAGTGAAATTGGATGGTATTTGTTTTTCTCTGACTGACTTATTTCACTTAGCATTATGCCCTCTAGATCCATTCATGTTGTTGCAAATAGCAAGATTTTATTCTTTTTATGGCTGAGTAATATTTCATTATGTATATATACCACATCTTCATTCTCTATTCATTTATTGATAGGCACTTACATTGCTCCCACAATTTGGCTATTGTAAATCATTTTTCAATAAACATAGAGGTGCATATATCTTTTTGAATTAGTGCTTTCATACTCTTGGGTAAATACTTAGTAGTGGAATTATTGGATTATAGGGAAATTCTATTTTTGTTTTTTTGAGGAACCTCCATACTTTCTTCCACAGTGGCTGCACCACTTTGCATTCCCACCAACAGTGCATGAGCGTTCCTTTTCTTCCACATCCTAGCCAACACTTGCTGTTTCTTGTGTTTTTGGTTTAGCCATTATGACAGATGTGAAGTGATACTCATTGTGGTTTTGATTTGCATTTATCTGATGATCAGTGATGTTGAGCATCTTTTCATGTGTCTGTTGGCCATCTGGATGTCTTCTTTGGATAAATGTCTATGCATGTCTTCTGTCCATTTTTTAGTTGGGTTATTTATTTTTGGGGTATTGAGTTGTATAAGTTCTTTTGTATAGTTGGGATATTAACCCCTTAGCAGATACATCATTTGCAAATATCTTCTCCCATTAGGTGAGTTGTTTTTTTCTTTTATTGATGGTTTCCCTCATTGTTCACAAGTTTTAATTTTGGTGTAGTCCCAATAGTTTAACTTTGCATTTGTTTACCTTGGCCAAGGGAGATATATCAAGAAAAATGTTTCTGTGTCAAAAAGATTACTGCCTATGTCTTATTTTAGAAATTTTAGGTCTCCCTTTTAGGCCTGTAATCGATTTAGAGTTTTTGTGTGTGGTGTAAGAAAGTGATCCAGTTTCATTCTTTTACATGTGACTGTCCAGTTTTCACAGCACCATTTGTTGAAGAGACTATCTTTTTCCCATTGTATATTCTTGCCTTTTTTGTATGGATTAATTTACCATAAAAGTGTAGGTTTATTTCTGGGCTCTCTATTCTGTTCTACTGATCTATGTGTCTATTTTTGTGTGAATACCATTATATTTTGATTATTATAGCTTTTAGTATACCTTGGATTGTGATACCTCCTGTTTTGTTCTTCTTTCTCAAGAAGTCTTTTGTGGTTCCATACAAATTTTAAGATTTTTGTTCTAGTTTGTGAAAAATAGTGTTGGTATTATGATAAGGATTGCATTGAATCTATAGATTGCTTTGGAAAATATAAACATTTTAACAATATTTGTTCCTGCAATCTATGAACATAGAATATCTTTCCATTTGTTTGTGTCATCTTCAATTTCTTTCATCAGTGTTTTATAGTCCTCAGAGTACAGGTCTTTCACTCCCTTCTTTAAGTTTATTCCTAGCCATTTTATTCTTTTAGGTGCAATTGTAAATGGGATTGTTTTCTTAATTTCTTTCTGCTACTTCATTATTAGAGTATGGAAATGCAACAGATTCTTGTATATTGATCTTTGTATCCTGCAACTTTACTAAATTCGTTTATCAGTTCTAATAGTTTTTTTTTTGTGGAATCTTTAGGTTTTTTTTTATATATATATAGTATCATGCCATCTACAAATAGTGAAAGTTTTATTTCTTCCTAACTAATTTGGATGTCTTTTATTTCTTTTTATTGTCTACTTGCTGTGACTAGGACTTCCAGTACTATTGAATAAAAGTGGTGAGAGTGGATATCCTTGTCTTGTTCTGCTCTTAGGGGAAAATTTCTGAGTTTTTCACCATTGAGTATGATGTTACTGTGGGTTTTTTTATATATGGCCTTTATTATGTTGAGGTATGTTTCCACCAAACCTAGTTAAAAAAAAACACAATATTTATTTACTTATTTTGAGACAGAGAGCAAGCGGGGGTGGGGCAGAGAGAGAGAGAGGGAGAGTCAGAGAATCTCAAGCAGGCTCCACACTGTCAGCACCAAGCCCAATGAGGGGCTCGATCTCATGGACCATGAGCGGATACCTGAGCGGATACCAAGAGTTGGATTCTTAACCCAGTGAGCCACCCAGGCGCCCCCCACCATGCCTACTTTTTGGACAGTTTTTATCATGAGTACATGTTGTGCTTTGTCAAATGCTTTTCTGAATCCATTAAAAAGGTGATATTGTTTTTATCCTTTCCCTTGTTAATGTGATGTATCAAGTTGACTGATTTGCAAACATTGTATCATTGCATGCCAGGAGTAAATCCCACATGATTGTATTGCATATATTTTAAAAGTATTGTTGGATTTGGTTTGCTAATATTTTGTTCAGGATTTTTGCATCTATGTTCATCAGAGAAACTAGCATGTAGTTTTCTTTTTTGGTAGTGTTTTTTTCTTAAAATTGTTATTTAAATTTCAGTTAACACACAGTGCAATATTATTATCAGGTGTACAATTTAGTGATTCAGCATTTCTATACAACACCCAGTGCTCATTACAACAAATGCATTCCTTAATCTCCATCACCTACTTAATCATTCCCTCACCCACGTCCCCTGTGGTAACTATCAGTTTGTTCTCTATAATTAAAAATATGTTTCTTTTTTAAAAAGTTTATTTATTTATTTATTTTGAGAGAGAGAGAGAGAGAGAGAGAGAGAGAAAGCACGTGAGCAAGTGGGGGAGGGGCAGAGGGAGAGGGAGAGGGAGAAAGAGAATCCCAAGCAGACTCTGTACTATCAGCATGAGCCCAACACAGAGCTCAATCCTACAAACCATGAGATCACGACCTGAGCTGAAATCAAGAGTCATATGTTAAACCAACTGAGCCACCCAGGTGTCCTAAGAATCTGTTTCTTTATTTGCCTCTCTCTTTTTTCCCCCTGTGCTAATTTGTTTTGTTTCTTAATTTGCACATATGAGTAAAATCATATGGTATTCGTCTTTCACTGGCTGACTTATTTTGCTTGATATATATATATATATATATATATCAAGCAAAATAATATATATTATATATATATATATATATATATATATATATACCACATCTTATATACCACATATATATATATATACCACATATATATACCATATATATACCATATATATATATATATATATATATATATATATATATACCACATCTTCTTTATCTATTCATCTGTTGATGGACACTTAGGCTGCTTTCATATTTGAGCTATTGTAAATGATGCTGATATAAACATACAGGTGAATATGTCCTTTTGAATTCATGTTCTTGTATTCTTTGGGTAAATACCTAGTAGTGCAATTACTGGATCCTAAGGTAGTTCTATTTTTAACTTTTTGAGCAACCCCCATACTGTTTTCCATAGTGGCTGTACCAGTTGGCATTCCCACCAACAGTGCAAGAGGGTTCCTTTTTCTCCATATCCTCACCAACACCTGTTGTTTATTATGTTGTTGATTTTAGCCCTTCTGACAGGTTTCAGGTGATATCTCATTGTAGTTTTGATTTCTTTTTCCCTGACAATCAGTGATGTTAAGCATATTTTCATGTGTCTGTTGGCTATCTGGATGTCTTCTTTGGAAAACTGTCTATGTCTTCTGCCCATTATTAATTGGATTATTTATTTTTTTGGTGTTGAGTTTTATAAGTTGTTTATATATTTTGGATACTAACGTTTTATCAGATAGTGTCATTTATAAATATCTTGCCCCATTCTGTAGGTTGCCTTTTAGCTTTGTTGATTGTTTCCTTCATTGTGCAGAAGTTTTTTATTGTGATGAAGTCCCAATAGTGTATTTTTGCTTTTGTTTCTCTTGCCTCAGGAGACATATCCAGTAAGAAGTTGCTAAGGCCAATGTCAAAGAGGTTACTGCCTGTGTTCTTCTCTAAGAATTTGATAGGCTGCTATCTTAAATTTAGGTCTTTCATCTATCTTGAATTTATTCCTGATGTTTATAGCAGCATTACCAAAAATAGCCAAATTATGGAAAGGGCCCAAATGTCCATCTCCTGATGAATGGATAAAGAAGATGTGGTGTGTATATATATACAATGGAATATTACTCAGCCATAAAAAATAATGAAATCCTGCCATTTGCAAAGATATGGATGGAGCTAAAGCGTATTATACTAAGTGAAATAAGTCAGTCAGAGAAATACAAATACCATATGATTTCACTCATATGTGGAATCTAAGAAACAAAACAGGTGAACATAGAGTCAAACCATAAAACAGACTCTTAACTACAGAGAATAAACTGAGGGTTGCTGGATGGGAGGTGGGGGGGGATTCAATGGGGGATGGGTATTAAGGAAGGCACTTGTGATGAGCACTGGGTATTGTATATAAGTGATGAATCAGCAAATTATACTCCTGAAACTAAAAAAAATAGTAGAAACAGTAACTCATAAAAATATTTATTTTATAAATCATAATTATTAATTTGTCAGTGTTTCTTTGCTGTGTTTACTTACAATTTTGATATTTCAAGCAAAAGGTTTTGAAATCAGTTTCACTTTTTCCTCTTCATAAACTTCTCTTCGTGCCTGAATTCTCAGAGAGTTACAGTGCTATTGAAGGTCAAAGAGTTCAGAAAACCTCCAAATACTAGAATGATTAAGTGAATCCATGTAGGATGTTTGATGGATCTAAATTTTGCGGTCTTACATCACTGAGTAAATCTCTAAATAAAATAGAAATTCTACTTGTGTGGGTTCTCTGATGATGACTGCTATGCCTTTTTCCAGAGAGCAGACCTGAAGTACTTTCTGTCACAGCTCTGATAGAGACAGTTAACGAAGTTTGTAAACTTATCATTGCTCATGAAATCATGGTAAACCATGCCATCACGATCACATTTGTATCTTTAAAAAAAAATCCTTGATTTTAGCACGAATATGTGGCATTGTGTGTGTAAGACTTTGTTGGGGGTAGGAGGACCATTTAATAGACTTATTGAAATAGTTCAGGTAGGAATTTACAGTAGATGGGGATGGATTACAGAGATATTTAGGAAACAAAATCTCTGGAATTTTGTGACCCAGTAGATAAATAGATGAGGGGAAAGTAATTTAGAAGGAATCCAGTACACACCAAAGTTATGTGTTGGTGACATCTCACAAGTGGGATTGGTGTGTTGGGGGGATGAACTTTGACTTTTTTACCCACTTGTTTTTGTATTTCTTGTATTTGTTTTAAAAAAAACTTGCATTATTATTATATTTTTAAGATGAAAAGAGCTAAGCTCTCTGGTTTGCATGAATAAGGAACAGGGCTGAACGGAGGAGATAATGAGTTGAATTTTCAGCTTGCTGAGTTTGAGGTGCACCTAAAACTTTCAAGTTTTATCAAGAAGGAAATTTTTTCTTGGGTTTCAAAACTGAAATAAAAAGAATATCTAGTGTAAAGTATAAGTATACGGACACAGAAACTAAGGTATACATTTAGGTTAGATGCAGAACCAGGACTAGAACTCAAGGGCCCAACCCCTAGTTCATGGTTCTTTCTACTGCAGGAGAGCTTCTCTGGATCCCTGAGGTCCCTTCTGAGATGATTTGGTTAACATCTTTGCATCTGATACTAAACTCAGTTTATTCAATTCTGCCCATCTACATTTAGCTCTTGGCCTGTCAATTTAATGATCCCTCATGATCTTGAAAGTGCTGTTTGGGATTTAGGACATTATGATCCTGTATCAGTTCTCTGGGTAGAGAGAAATTTGCTCATTTAAACTTCTTATAGTTTGGAAGGCAGGTTCATGGAGACAATGTACAATGCTTTTTGGGACCATCTGAAAGCGCAGCTATCCAGTACTCCCCTGACCTCACTTATGCTCTTGAACTTTTAAAAGAATTTAAGGAGGTGAGTAACCAACCTCTCATTTGTGGATGTTAAGTTTCTGGGCAGACCAAATCTTTGGATTGTTGATGGCTACCAATATCCTAAGTTGCATACTGCCTTTCTGAACATGGTCCATTACTTAAATAGACCATCTAAAGAAGCATTTTATTTGTATGATATGAAGCTTGAAAGTTGGTATCTTGCTATAATATCACAGTATATTGTTCAATTTAAAAGATTTTCACTGAGCTTTTTCTATGTTTCAGAAGCACATAAGTGAATAAAAGAGCCCTTGCCCACAAGGATCTCATACTTTTGAGTCAAAAAGCAATTTCAAATGACCTTTAATGGTTCCTTTGCTTATTACCTTTGACCTTTCAAGTAAAACAATCAAAATGTCTTTATCCCTCATTAGGAGTGCTTCAATCACCTTGTGGTGGTGTGTATTTTTTTATATTTTATATTCCACACTTCTTTTTATGATACTCCTATTTTTATTCATATTTTAACCTCATTGTCATCAAGAAATAATATGGCACTATTGTTATTACTGATCCCAGTGAAGCCTTGTGTTATAATCGGTCCCTAAACAGAAAGAAATAATATTCTCCTACCAGAAACTTAGAGACATAGTTTTGAGACTCCCAAAAGACATAGGCTGTGATGACTTTGTTTTAAGAGGGCTGTTCATTGGAGAGTGTTAGGATTTCTAAACAATTTCATTCCATTGACTGTGTGCACCAGTCCAAGATGAAGCTGTGCAGAAAGTAGAAAGCATAACAGATCCTGTGCAATTACTGAGGTAAGAAACTAAATGTAGTGACCCTGAAATCTGCCTTAGACAACTGTGCCAGAAAACTCTGGGCTGGATACTGTGTTGTAGCGCCTGCCTTATCTTGCTCTTCTATACTGATGAACTGACTAATATCTCTTATTTTCCTCCCTAGACTAGTGGCTGTTGTTTTCCAAGGATAGTCTCTTGGTGTCTTTTTTGGTGATCTTTATATCATTTTGACTCCTTTTAATAAATGATGCTAAGACATAGCATAGTAATTCTTCTAGAGATTTCAAACTGCCCTTTCCCAGATGTTCTCCTATGTATCTTAACTTATACCCTGTGAGGGGACATAAATGAAGATTATCCCTGTTTCATAGCTAGGAGAACCAAGACTCAGAATGGTAAAGTGATATGACCAGTGAGTTAGAAATTCAATCACCATCACTCCAGCTACTCATAGATAGTTATTAGGGCTTTGATCATTTCCCTTCCACTGAGTACTCTTTCTAAAAAGTAGTGGCTACATTGGAAAGAGTTCTAGACTGGTAACTAAAAGGACAGAAGACATATCTGTCTTTACTTCTGACAACAATCACTTTGTGGTCTTGGGTCCCTAACTGCAGTATTTTTATTTGTAAATTCAAGTTAGATGGTTGTTTTTAAGGCCCACTTTAACTCTAAAATACTGTGATTTTAGAACTTCTTGCTTGAGTTCCACCCTTCCACACTAGATTTCCTTTCATAGTGTAAATATTTGATTTCTTCTTATGACAGAAGTATCTTCCATGTTCTCATCCTGGTGAAAATGGACATGGTGAGCTATACTATCTAGAGCCTTTGACCCTTCCTGCAGGAACATTATGTCCAGTATGAACGAGCTATATTTCAAGAACTCCTTGACAAGCATCCCAGTATGTTTAAAATTTAAGTGCAGGAGAGGGAGATTTGACTTTGGGTTTGCCTTCTTATAGTGATAAAGTATTTTCTAATTTTTGAATAGAAAGTTTCTTTTCTGGGTAAAGGGTAGGGAAAAGGAATATTTCACTAGGACAGAAAGTCCCACAAAATAATTTTTATTGACCAAGTCTTAGTCTTTAAGCCTCACATATTCACTTTTATGTCATAGATCTCCTTGATTACACCACAAAATGGCTAACCAAAGCAGCAACAGATCTCATTATACCATCTACAAGTTCTTATGGATCTTCCAGCTCCTGCAGCTTGGCCTGTTCACCTCCAAGTTGGGTAGCTAAAAACTCAGATGTCCCCAATCCCACAAGGGTGCTATTCCAGAGTTACATGAACCTTCTCTGGGATCCTGATAATTATGAGTTCCCTGAGGTACAAATGTGTTTTAGAGCTTTGCCTTTTTGTTTTGTATTTAACATCTCTACCAGAACTTTCCTCTCTTAACCCACTCTTCCCTCTGTCAACAGACTTTGCTGATGGACAAAATCTGGCTGTGGGAGATGGAGTCCCAGCTGCACCAGTTAACTATCCTAGCCTCAGTCTTGCTAATAGCCAGAAGTTTCTCTGGTAATGCTTTACTCAGGTTTTCTGAATTTGTGATAAACTGAAGTGCATAACCAAGGCCCTGACAGAGGAATTTAACTCTAGGTAAGCTTCATAGGCAGATCTTTCTTAGAGTTGAAAATAATATGTGTTTTTTGGTAATATATTATTGATTATTTGTCATCAGAAACCACACAAAGGACCTTGGGGGCCACTGGTAAAGATTGTTGGTGTCTTTTGATAAGTCAAGGCTTGGAATAGAGTAATAAAACTTAGTTCCAAAGAGAAGAGTGTGGAGGCTAGTTTGCTACAAATGATTCATTATCATGTTTTTCTAAAAATAATTCATTAGATATTTGAATATGTGATGTTGGATTTGTGTATGTATATCCAGAAGTTTATCAGTTGATCAGTAATATTGATTGATCATCACTGCATGCAGAGCACCACAACGAAAATAAAAAGAGGAATTAGAAGTCCAGGTCTCTTAACATATTTATAATGTAATTGGTGAAATACGAAAAGAACAACCAGGAAAATACCCAAGAAAATCTTAAAACAAGATTTAAATAACGTTTATGTGACTAAAGAATAATGAGTGAATACAACGATAGAACTGAACCCTTGTCCAATTTATGTTGTTTTACTTGAAGATGAATATAATACTATATGTATGAGTTAGTTGGCCCCTTGAGGGTAACAATGAAGGTTTTTAATTTGTACATGGGGTCCTGCTGTCTACCAGTAGTGGTGAGTTAGAATTATCCTTTGAGGACCTGTCTTCTATTAGGGGCTTTCTGGGCTTTGACCCTAGGTCAGGGCCACTCTGCTCTGACCCTATGTCAAGGCCACTCTGCTTTCTGTCCTTCATTATCTAGGCCTCAAGTGGCTATGCTGAGTGTGAGTGAACAAGTGTCTCAGGAAATCCATCAAGGCCTCAAAGACATGGATCTTACTGCCCTGAGAAGAGAAAACATGGCATCTCTTTTAGGCCAACTCCAGAATATTGCCAAGGAGAACTGTGTTCATAACATCATTGGTAAGAGTCCCATAGTAGTGATAGGGAGGGGTGCCAAGAATGTAGAGGATGAAGGGACACTTTTGTGGCTCAGTTGGTTAAGTGTCTGACTCTTGATTTCACCTCAGATCATGATCTCACAGTTTGTGAGGTCAAGCACCATGTCCAGCTCTGTGCTGGTGGCACGGAGCCTGCTTGGAATTCTCTCTCTTCCTCCCTTTCTCTCTGCTCCTCCTGCATGCTCTATCTTTCTCTTTCAAAAAAAAGATAAATAAACTAAATAAAAAAGAATGTGGAAGATGAAGAGGTAAACATAACCTTGGAAGCCAGTTAGCTAACTATTTAAAAATAGAAAAGCATGATCATTGGGAAAGACTTTTGGCTTTAGTTTTCTCATCTATAATATGCAGGGTTGAAATAGATCTCTTTCAGTTTGAAAAGTGATTGTATGGTTTTAAAGTGGACCCATAGCTAAGCTATGTAACTTGCAGGTGTGAAATACTGTCCCATCAACGCTACCAAGTCATTCGTGGTCATTTTCCTAACTATATAGTCCAAGATCTATGATGGGAGACCTTTCCTCTAGCCTATGTTTTAAAAGTTACATTGTGGGCTCCTACTCACCTCCAAGGAACTAATACTGACTTAGGCTGTAGGATATATTTCATGCTGCAATGGAAGCAGTAAACTTGGCCAGCTTGCTTCTACTTTTGCATCTTAACATCAACTGATATGGATGTGTAGGACTGAATTTTGTGCACTGTTGCAATGCATGCCTTTATAATTTCATCTACAATATCTGGGATCCTCTTGGTAGGTCAATGCATACAAGGAACTCACTTAAAACCACATAATCTTATGAATATCCAGAAATTTGCTAGGTCAACATCTTTTGAACATGCATTGCCTTTGGGAGCTTGATAGCATTCCCTCCTCAAAAATGAAGTAGATAATTCTCATTTATACAGTTTATCCAGATGAATGGGTATGTCAGTGAATATCTCAGTTAACTTAATCTTTGGTGAGCAAAAAGTGCAAGGACATTGTGATTTTTTTCTGAAACCTCTTTGATCTTCCTCTTTTCATTGTTTTCCCTTGCTTACAGATCAATGAATCAATCCATTTGTTTCTCAAATGTTTGGTTCATGGCATGCAGGAGTCTCGGCTAGACTTTCCTGGAGGCTTTATTCTCATCAAAGGGGAGTTGACAGAACTAGGCTGGAAATTTTTCAATCTGATGCATCACAATCAGCAAGTATTTAGCCCCTACTATGCCAAAATCCTAAAACAAACAAACAAAAAAAAAACAACAAAAAAAACAATATATCATCCCTTCAGCTCAGGCACAAGAAACAGAAGTGGGGTCTGATAGTGATGGACCCCAGATATGGCAACAGGGAACCAGGAGAGAGGGCTCACCATGTTCCTGGGATGACATCACCTGTGGTCGATAGAGCAGCTAGTCCTCTTCCTCACTACAGCCAGGACACAGAGATGCAGGATCAAGCAAGTAACACCAAGTGGTCCAACCTCAGTTAATAAACTTCTGAGCTGCAAGAAAACTTCAGTTCCTTTTGTTTTGCAACTGATTATAGGTTCTGTGCCCTTATATCCTAACTAGCTGAGAATACAGTGGACCCTCAGCTTTCCTTCAGAGTATGCTAGTGGTTGATCAGGAATCAAGGCATCAGGTGCTAACATTATTTTGTATAATGGAAAATAATTTCCTTGAGGGCTATGAAAACCCTTTTTGGAATGGAATTATCCAGAGTATGAATATAAAGGCAAATCAGAAAATCAGAGCCTGAAGTGGGACTCGAACCCATGAACCATGAGATCACGACCTAAGCTGAAGTCGCCACTTAACTGACAGCCACCCAGGTGCTCCTATTTATTTTTATTTTAAAGAGAGAGAGTGTGTGTGTGGGGGAGAGGGACAAAAGGAAAGAGAGGAAGAGAAAGAGAGAGAATCTTAATCAGGCTCTACGCTGAACTGTTGCGACCTGCGCAACAAACACCGAGATCAGGGTCCTGAGGATAGGAGAATGTAAGAAAGAAAAGAAGAGAGAAGCCAGTTTGGGAACAGGAGGGTCCCCTGGGTGGATGGCCCAAGTGATGGCTTTATTGTTGCTGTACACAATCTTTTATATCAAGACTCTTATGGGTCAAGTCATTCTAAGAATAAACAGGTTTTGCATGATCGCTGCCAACCAAAACATTTAGTTCTGTGTACATTGTGAACTTTCTAAACGGGTCACAGCAAGGTCCTGTTGATAGATTGCTAGCAAAACATAGTTCCCATGTTTGTTCCTATTTGACCCGGGGTAGAAAAGGGGGGTAACATTACTGCCAACACTCACAGACCATAAGCTTCAGGAATTAGATTTCTCAGCCTTGACAAGTCTTTCGTATGCCTTTGCAAGGGGGGAATGGGAGGGGGAACCACCGGGTTGGCTGAGTCAACAGGGAGCCATTGCTCAACCCGGTCTCAGCCTGGCACCGGGGTCCGGCCTCCCACACTGAACGACACAGGGCTTGATCCCATGATCCTGGGATCATGACTTGAGGCAAAATCAAGAGTCAGACATTTAAGCAACTGACCCACCCAAGTGCCTTTCCCTATAATTTTAAAGGATGTAGGGATAGTAAGAGCCCCCACCTCCTGTTCTGGTCTATGGAATGAGGCAGTATGAAAACTGGGGACTGGATGAAAGTTGATATTGTCTGCTAACAAGCATTCAGTTGAGGACAGTTCTCAGACTCTATAGGATTCATGTCTCTCAAGTGATCATAAGGGTGAGGTTTGGAGTCTTTGGTAGTAACACCAAATGAAAGCAGTTAAAAGTCAGTGACTGACTTGTATGAAGTTCATCCCTGGTCCTGTTCTGTAGCTGAATTAATATCCTGTTTCAACATCTCTAGGATTAGAATAACACATTCTTCTTGACAGAATGATGTGGGTTTTCAAGGGTGGAAGCAGCCACCGTAATTCTCACTTGAACTCTGGAACTCTAACTTCCAGGTTATGATTGTAAACTCAGTTGGAATCACACATGACAAATTGTCTAGGTCCACAAGGACCTGGGCTTGTTTTTTGAGATTGCGGAGATTCATCCTATCATTCTTAGGCCAACTGCAACAGACCAACAGCAATCTAGAAGATTAAGGAAAAAATTCAGTTTGGAATTTGACTTGTTTGGAATGGGCAGGGGAAAATAGAAATTCACTTATGGGACATTATAACTGGGTTATCCAATGTCCTCACTATTTCAGGGAATGTAAAGAGCTGAGGATAACTTACTTAACCCAAGAAATATAACAGATGGGATCTGTGTTCCATTAGTCCCAGGGAAGTTTCTCCAGAGATTGGATCCCAAATGGGTAACACAGCTAGGTGACTGGAGTGATAATTTTACTTTGGCTAGATATAGGAAACACAGAGGAGCTGGGGAATAGACCATTCAAGGAGTCTATTCTTGTGACTTAGTTAAGCCTCAGGAAAGAGACTAAGGCTGGTGAATGTGGTGTATGTAATAAGCAGGTAGTGAACTTTGTCTAGTTGGATTTTCAAATATGATTTGCAAATATTTATACAAATATAAAAAAATCTTAATTTTGGAAGTCTAATTGTCTTTGAAAAATGTGCTCTGAAGGTATCTTTGTAGAGATGACTGGTGGATACAGACATTGGACTGAAATGAACCTTTGCTATATTATACTCTATAAGTACAATTTGGCATGACTAATTTAGAGATTCTGAGTTGGTTCTATATCTCCACATGGAGGAGATAGGAACCCTAATTCTAAACAAGGAAAGATAGCTTCATTTAATCCTTCTCACAATTTAGGGATTCTATGTATAGAGAAATTGATAGTATATGCACATGGTTAAAGAAGGCATTTGGTGGGTGTGGCTGTGTGGTTCTGTCAGTTAGGCATCTGACTCTTGATTTGGGCTCAGGTCATCATCTCATGGTTTGTGAGTTCAAGCCCCGCATTGGGCTCTGTGCTGGCGGTGTGGAGCCTGCTTGGGATTACCTCTCCCATCTCTCTCTCTGCCCCTACCCCTCTTACTCTCTCTTTCAAAATAAATAAATAAACTTAAAAAATTAAAAAAAGGTATGTGGTGAAAAATCCATTTCTCTCCCACTCCTGTGTCTCATTTCTCCTACATAGAGGAAACCACTGTTGCCAGATTTTTGTGTATTCTTCCAGAGATATTCTCTGCAAATTCAAGAACATATTATAACATTTATGGGCATATATGTCCCAGGCACTTTTCTATGCTCTCTACATATATTATTTACTCCTTTACAATTTATCTCCAATTTATTTTTCCAGTTCTAGTGCAGTGTAGCAGAAGAAATGTTAGTTGGAAATTGTTTTGGTGTTTTTTGTTTGTCTGCTCTGGAACATGAGAAAATCTTTTCACTTTCTGGGATTTTTCTTTTTCTTCATCTATAAAATTGTGTATTAGACTAAATCAGTGATTGTATTTTTAAATCTCCTATATGTTCATTTTTCAAAAAAAAATGAAATTTTTCCAGATGGACATGAATAAAATAAAAACTAGGCACCTTGAGTTGAAGCAGAGCTGTAAAAAGAAGTTTTGAGGATTGCTTGCAAACCACTTCACTAGATGATCCCTAAAGGTTCCAGTACTATTTTCTTATGGCTGCTGTAACAAATTACCACAAACTTGGTGGCTTAAAACAACATGTACTTGTTCTCTTATAGTCCTGGAGTCCAAGTACGAAATCAGTCTTACTGGGTCAAAAACAAGATATTGGCAAGGCCTCCCTCTGGCATCCCTAGAAAAGAATTTTCTGACTTTCCATTTCTACCTCTAGAGCTGCATTGTTGTATTCCTTGGCTTGTGGTCCATTCCTCCATCATCCAAACCAGCAGCATAGCATCTTTCTTCAGTTATCACATTGCCTCTTTCTTCTGTGTCAAATCTCCCTCTCCCTTCCTTTTAACAAGGATACTTGTTATTACATTTAGAGCCTACCAGAATAATCTCTCCATCTAAAGATCCTTAACTTAATTACATCTGCAAAGTCCCTTTTGCCATATAAGACAACATTTACAGGTTCCAGGGACTGAGACATTGATATCCTTACAGGCTATTATTCAGGTTACCATATAGTCTGCCTTCTGACCCCCTAAAATTTATATCCATTCTACATACAAAATATGTTCACCTCATCCAAATATCCCCTAAAGTCTTAACACATTATATATCAATATAAGTCCACAATATCAACTGTAAATCATTTAATCAGGTATGTGAGAAACTGAGTATGATACTCCCTTGGGAAAAACTTCTATTAGTGGGCCTGTGAGGGAGTAAAAACATTACCTCTTCCCAAATTATAGTGGTAGGATAGGATTATGATAATTAACAGACATTCCCACTCCAAATGTGAGAAAATAAAGAAAATAGTTATTGGCTCCAAGGAATTTTGAAATCCAACCAGACAAGCTCCACTAGGCTTAAAGGCCTAGGAATAATTCTCTACGGCTAGAGGCTCTGACTTCTGTGCCTGAGGCTCCACCTTTTATATCCAAGGCTCTGTCCTCAGAGTTATCCTTCCATTTTCCTTGAAGGATAATACATGTTTGAAGCTGAGTACTTTTATCAGCCTGTTTCCTGCCTGTAGAATTTTGGGAGTCCAACAGCCTTCCTTCATTTGATCCTCTCTTTTTCCCATTCAGTTCAAGTTGGCAGTGTTTCTGCTGATATAACATTCTCAAAAACCTTATGAGTCAACTCTTTATATGTCAAATATTCATTGCATTTGACCAGAAGAGCTTTCACAGATCTTTCCTGGATAAACATATTTTTGTAACTGGATTCTGCTGAGATGGTTGATGGGATCCATGAGTCACATGTTTAATCTCCTCAAAGGGCCCTCTGTATGAATAAATACTCTGATCTTTTCATCCTTTAGAAGCTCTAACAAAGGTTGTTCAGCCATACCCATTGCTTTCTCTTTAGGGAATGATTTCCTCATAGTGAATCCCTTAGTTTTAGCATCTTTTACAATTTGAATAGGCTCAGAATTTCCCAAATAATTAAGTCCAGGGTTTTTTATTCTTAACATTCTTCCTTCAGTTTATGTGTTCCAACTTCTTTACTATAAGCAGCAAGGAGAAAAAAGGCTACACCTTTAATATTTTACTTGGCATTCTCCTCAAAATATCATGTTCATTCCTTACAAATTCTGCTTTCTACACAAATGGAAGACACAATTAAGCTGAGCTATCTACCACTTTATAACAAGGTTATCCTTTTCTCCTGTTTTTAAAAACATGTTCCCTATTTCCTTCTGAACTCTCACTGGCAGTGCCTTTAACATTATATTTCTATCAAAAGTTTATGATAATTTAGGTATTCTCTAAAGTGACCTAGGCTTTCTATGTCATGCAAGTCACCTCCTTCTGCTATGTTTTTTTTTTTTAGTGAGATACACCTTATATAACATAAATTTCCCCCATTTTAAAATTAATAGGTTTTTAGGACATTCATTATGCTGTAGTCATCACCACATTCTAATTCAAGAACGTTTCCATCATCCTAAAAAGAAACTCTGTAACTACCAGTCAGTCCCATTTCCCTATTGCCTCCATTCCTAGCAACCACGAATCTATGTTTCCAATGGATTCTCTGTGAGCCATATTCCTTATGGCCTCAAGGGGCCTTAGCTTTGAGATGAGCCAGGCAAGGGAGAGAACTGGGGCTGACAACTGTCTACTTTGTCTTCCCAATGCTAGGACTTCGGTAGTGGAATAAGTTAAGGGGGCAGTTTCTCTGAGAAGCAAGCTGTCTGAAAGTGTCAGAAGACTTTCTTTGCATGAAACCTCACCTGAAGAACTCAAATACCAGAGCCAGAGAGGGACTAGAGAGTCTTGGTGACTGGGGTCTATGTATTGCTTATTTCTTAATGCCAACTTGAATCTTCAGCACTGGTTTGGGAGATTTTGTTTTGAGTTCCCAGCTGCAGAGATGCTCATTGCCCTGGATTTCTGGGCCTTCAGGGCTAGCTGATAAGCCATCTTAAATATATGTCTTAAAGTCAGGATGATCTCACAAGTTAGATACTGGGGAAAAGCATAAAAACCAATAGAATCTGGAATTTAGGAGCTACTTCCCTTTCTTAAATGTCTGTCTTGTCCACATACACCTACAAAGAGCACAGGCACAGGCATCATCTAGATGTGAAATTACACTGACAATATGAGCTACAATTACATGATCTATAATTAAATTACCCCCATTTAATTTTTAAAATAACGTGAGATTGGTTATATTACATCTTCATTTTCACAGATGAGGATGTAGGCACAGAATGAAGCTAAATTGTGCAATATCATATATCTAGTGAGTAGAAGAAGCCAGAATCAAATGGCGGCATTCTGTTACCAAAGCCTATATTCCCAACCTCACTAACACAAGACAAGTGAGAAATTTATTGTTTCACATTTCTGGAGGTAAGACATCTGAAATCAAAGTATTGGCAGAATTCATTCCTTCTGGGAGCTGTGAGGCAAGAATATATCCCAGGACATTTTTTTTTTTTGGCTGATAGATGGCTATCATCTCTTTGTGTCTCTTTGCATCATCTTCACTGTATGAATATGTGTATACATTTCTCCCTTTTATAAGGGCATTAATCATATCTGACAGGTGTCCACCTTATTCCAGTATGACTTCATCTTAACTAATTACACCTGCAAAAGTTGTATTTCCAAATAATGCCACATTCTGACGTACTGGATGTTAGGACTTCAACATACAAATTTTGAGAGGGGACACAATTCAACACAGAATAGAGGGCATCCTTGTTTCATGGGCTCTGTCATTATTTCTCTTTCAAATCACTGTGGGGTGTAAGGATGTGATCCCTCTTCAGAGAGGCCAATGGTATCCACAAACAAGCTGAAGTAAAAATTTGAGGACAGAAAACCTCTTCCCAAGAAAGGCATAGGTATCCTCAAGAGGAAAATGGTGTGGGGGGGGGGCATTTCAGAAAAGCTATCAGATGGAAAGCTTGGTAAATAGGGGAAACATGTTGATAAGGAGGAAGTCAGGGCAAGATCAAGGCCTTGCAAGACTTAGGAGATACCTTTCTAGAAGCTGGAAAACCTTCTGCTACTATAACATTGGGAGCTCCTTCCATCCTCTGTACTTGAGTGGCACCACTTGTTATGAACTGAATTGTTTTCTCCTCAAATTCATATGTTGAATCCTCGACCCCCAGTGTCTAAGAATGTGGCTGTATTTGAAGATAGGGCTTTTAAAAAGATAATTAGGTTAATATGAGTCTGTTAAGGTGTGCCTTAATCCAATTTGATTGATATCCTTATATGAAGAGGAGATTAGGACATACAGAAAGAGACACTAGGGATAAATAAGCACAGAGAGATGACCATGTGCAGACACAGCAATAGGGAGGCCATCTGCAAGTCAAGAAGAGAGAGGTCTCAGAAGAAACCAAACCTGCTGACACTTTGATCTTGGACATCTGGCCTCCAGAACTGTGAAAAACCAAATTTCTGTGTTTTATCCACCTAGTTTGTGGTAATTGTTATGGAAGACCTGGCAAAATAATATAGTACCAAATACAGAAGTATTTAACTGGATGATAGCTAAAGCTCCATTCATGCATTGAGCAATCATTAAATGCCCACCAGGTGCCAGCCAGAGCACTGGTGATAAGGCAATTCTGTGGATTTAATGCTCTACGATGACATTCTCCTGGGGAGATAGAGGGTCCTGGTATTCCCTGGCTGTTGGTCTATCTTAGGCCACGTCTTTATGACTATCCTCCCAACCTCCAGAAAGTGTGCTCCCCTACCATTACATTACCTCCTTTCTTTGATGAAGGTTAGGATGCTAAGAACATCTGGACACCCTTTCACCCTGCATTATTTTATTTTGGTTCGGGTGGAGGGCAGTGTATAACATTGATTTTTCTAGGTTTGAAGTTTTTGCCCTTGGATATGGCTACTGAGGAGATGAAGTGTTTATATCCAACCACTTGCTTTCTCTGGTACAGAGGTTACAAAATGGTGGGATCACAAGCAGCAGTGCCTGGAGGGGAATTCTGTGATCATTAATAGCATGATGTCATTAAAGTCTTATAAGAAACTGAGTGGGATCAATAGACTCCAGAGTTATGTACTAGGACTGGAGGTGGGGACTACAGTCAGGGATCCCAGGAATAAGGGTATCAATTCAGAGACAAGTTCTAGGACAAAATACTAGGAACCAGAGATATTCTGAGGAAAGACACATAATTTAATTGGAGATGAGGGATAGAAAAGGGCATAACTAAAGCCATTCCTCTGAAGGCCTGCAGCTGCTTCTGGGGCACCTTCCCTGAAGAGGATCCTGGGCCCTAAATAATGGACAGGGAGGGGTCCACCACGAGCAACCCATGTAAGAACTGTGCCTCTTTGGAAGTATCCAGGTATTTTGATACCTTTGTGCCTGAGGGTCAGAAAAAAAAAATAACATGGAAATAATGCCTCTTTGCAGAGCTGATCCCACATTAGTTCCACAGCCCCAGACTCCCTACCACCCTATCCCTAAACAAAGTGTGTCAAGGATCAGGGAAATGAACACAGCAGCTGCTGCTGGACCCTCCTGGCCAGCACTTCCATTTGCTGTTTTCTGTCCTAATCAGTCCTCCCATATCGCACTCTATACCATATCACAATCTACCTATTCCTTGACATAGGTATCTGCAGTAGTCTCTGTCCCTAATAGACCTTTGCTCAGCATGGACACCAGATACTTGTAGAAACAAGGAATGAAAGGGCTTAGGAAAAGGGTTGTGAAAGGGCTGCATTGTCAAACTGGTGTGGCTAACCAATTCAGGACCATCCTGCTATCATCGTTCTTTACCAGGAAAATACCAGAATCACATCTGTAGTCAAAGTTGGGCTTTTTACTCATTGCAGTGAGGCAGAAAGTTACTATGGCTTACTGATCTTGTTCTCTCTCCACTCTCTCTGTCTCTGTCCCCCTGCCCCATCTCAGCCCTCAGATCACTTCACTAAAGAAAGATAGCTGTCGTGTTGTAAGGACACTCAGACAGTATATAGAGAGGTCTTATGTGGCAAGGAATTGAGGTCTCCAGCTAATGGCCATGTCAATGAGCTTTCTTGGAAGCAGATCTTAAGGCTCCAGGAAAGCCTTTAGATAACATACAGATTTGGCTTATGTATTGATTACAACCTGTGAGAAAAACTGAGCCAGAATTACCTAAGTCACTCCTGAATTCCTGACTGACACAAATTATAAGGTAATAAGTTTTTTCTTTTATTTTTAAGCCACTAGAGTTTGAAGTAATTTGTTATGCAGCAGTAACCAACTAATACATTAACTGAGCTATAAACTTGGGGTGATTATTTCTCACTGACAGAAGCTTATGAGGGTCAAATGAGAGAATATAATTTGTAAAGCTCTATCACACAGTGGGTTTAGGTTTCCTTGTAATCAATCTGTTTAATGGATGCTAGCATACAAGGTATTCATTAAGGACAGTCCTTGATATCAATACCTGTTGAAGTAAATGGTAGGAAGCAGTAGTGGACAGAGAAGTTGAACAGTCATGCAAATCCAACAAGAGCCTTAATCAAACCCACAGGAAGCTCTGGAGCTATAATGGTTCTTCAGAGTACTCTCTACTTGGGATAAGGTCAGTCATAAATGTAAGCAACCTGACAAGGTCTAAGGTATCTATCTACAGTGGTGAGCCTGCCTGCTGACAGTATTCCCAGTATTTGTGGAGCAGCATTTCCTTAAGTGAAAGGGAGAGTATGGACAATGAATCAGCGTCCATCAAAAGCACTATCCAATCATCAGAAGGTCCTTTAAGGCAGTAGCCAAGACCAGAATTTGAATTACACCTTTAGGGTCCTATTGTTTGTTGGTATTTTTAATCACTGAATATTTTTTGATACTTAAAAGTTATAGTTTTTTGTTTTCAATTTTTGTCAGCTTCATTGACAGCTGAATTTTTAAGACAAATTAAATATTTTCTATTCTCTCTGTCTCCCAGTTCTTTGTAAAAAGCATGATTTAGGGGCACCTGGGTTGCTAAGTCGGTTAAGCATCCTACTTCAGCTCAGGTCGCGATCTCACCATTTGTTGGTCTGAGCCCCTCATCAGGCTCTGTGCTGATAGCTCAGACCTTGGAGCCTGCTTCACATTCTGTGTCTCCTTCTCTCTCTGCCCCCCCCCATTCTCTCTCTCTCTCTCAAAAATAAACATCAAAAAAACTTTTAAAAGCATTATTTAAAGTTGTTTTTTGTTGTGGCACCAGGGTGGATCAATTGGTTAATTGTCTGACTCTTGATTTCAGCTCAGGTCATGATCTCACGGTTCATGAGTTTGAGCCCCAAGAGACAGGCTCTGTGCTGATAGTGTGGAGCCTGCTTGGGATTTCTCTCTCTCTCTCTCTCTCTCTCTCTCTCTCTCTGCTCCTTCCCAGCTTTCTCTCTCTCAAAAACTAAATAAATAAACATTAAAAAATTAAAAAATAAAATTGGTTTTGTTTATGCTATTAATTTCTTTTTTTTTGTTTCAAAAACCTCATACTTGTAGCAATAATTACTATCAAACTCCACTCATTGGACCAGACACTTATGGTGTTAGCAAAGGACATGCCCCTCATGTAACACACTACATACATTTGTTAGTTCATTGGCCAGCTAGTGGCCTCAACTCCAAGCTGCAATAATGTGCAGGCTATTAATTTAATTTCTGTTTTCTGGATTTTATTCACTAATTGAACAGAGTGTTCATTTCTATTTATCATTGCCAATACTCAATCTATTACTCTTTTCTAATTGTAAAAAAGTAGAAATATTTTTGGTACTGACATTACTAACAAAAACAGGAATATAAGTGGGTTTTTGGTTTCAAGAAACTGGGAGAACATTAACTTGTGCCAGGTAGCCAACCTGAGATGGTAATGGGGAACATGCATAATCTAGAAGCTTTTTTTTTTGAGTTTACTTATTTATTTTGAGAGAGAGTGTGTGTGAAGGCAGTAGAGGGGCAAAGAGAGGGAGAAAGGGAGAATCCCAAACAGGTTCTGCACAGGCAGCACGGAGCCCAGCACAGTGCTCGAACTCATGAACCATGAGATCATGACTGGACTCAAAACCAAGAGGTGGATGCTTAACTGACTGAACCACCCAGGTGCCTCAAACCTAGAAGCTTTTATTTTCACATAAAGGAATATACTTTGGAAGAAACCTTTAAAATGATATGTTTAAAAAGGAGTTTTGTAGCAAATGTATGTGATTTTATGTGCGTGGGTAAGGTGGAACATAAATCCTGTTGGGGGATGCATAGCAGGTTATTTGTGGTTAATACTGCCAATTTGTCGATGTACTCAGTGGTATCCATTTATTCATTCACTCATTTATTCATTCTTTCTCTATCTTTCTTTGTTTCTGTCTCTCTCACATACACACAGACTCAAATGAACACACTCATGCAAACGGATTTTTCTCTAACAGAGACTAGAGCCAAAGGGCACTTCTTGCAATGTTTCAGACACTTAGTGCACTGTATGTTAAGAAGCCAGTCTTGATATTTCAGGTCCAGAGGTCACTTCTGTCAGAATTGAAATATGAGCAGTGTTTCTGTTAATTATTATTTGTTTCACTTTCCTAAGTATTCAGACAAACTTTGCCTAATAATACCTCTGTCAACTAAAGACATCACTGCAGCAGCAATCATCTTCAATCTTTGCAATTAAATGGTACTCTACATCTTCAGGCAGAAAAGCCAATGGCTTGCTCTTTCCAGAATTCAAGGAATAACACACAGAAATTTTAACAGCTTTAATAAACTTGATCATCTAAAATGCCAGGTCCTGGCATCACTAGTTGCCCAGCTCACTCCTCTCTTGAGCTTCAAACTCTCATTTACAGCTCCATGTGAAGCAAGGTAAGTGTTAGAACCACCACTGTGTGCAGGCTGTGATATGTGAAATGTGTCACAATCAAAGCTCTCCAATAGATATCTGGACCACCATTCATGTATCTCCACCTTCATCAAGCATTATACCCCTTGTCTCTTCTGTATTTCTAGCTGTGTTTGTGTGTCTATAAGGGAGGCATAAACTGAGTATCTTAGTGTAGTCTGACAGGAGCTTTCATTTCAGTGAGTGCACAGAGTCAGCTCACACACAAGACAATAAAGCCATGTCCTTTGCTACTACAAATCTACTAGGGAACTAGTTATGAAATGGACTCTAAACTCAAGAGGCCACAGGGAAAAGTATGTGAACACAGAGGCTTTGAGAAAAAGAAACATACAAATGTGGAGCTATGTCTGAGTGTCAACCTCCGCACAGAACCATTAATGTAGAATTTCTCATCATTACACTGGAAACATGTTAACCACAAACCTTGACATCAGCTGAGTCAATGGGAGCAGGGATACCAGCCATAAGGAGAGATTCTAAAGAAGCCCATTCTGGGATGGGCCCTCATCAGCAACCTGTGGTTCCCTCTATGCTATAGATTCCTCAAAATATATAAACACTTAATTTTTTTTAAGTTTATTTATTTATTTTGAGAGAGTGCATGAACAGGGAAGGGGCAAAGAAAGAGGGAGAGAGAAAATCCCAAGCCGGTTCCATGCTGTCAGCACAGAGCCTGATGTGGGGCTCAATCCCACGAACCACAAGATCATGACCTGAGCCAAAACCAAGAGTCAGACTACCGACTGAGTCACACAGTGGTCCCAGGATATAAACACTTTAAATTTTATACAAATGATATAAGCATTTTAAATTCTAATGGATTATGTCAAGTGAAAAAAAAATTATAAAACTGTGGAGTATACGATAAGGACCTGTTTGTCAACACTCTTTTCATCTAAAAAAATAGTATATTCTCTGTCCCAGCATTTCCATTTTTGAAAATTTATTTTATCATTTAACAGATTATCACAAGTTTTGCAATAGGATTTCTGTAATTACTGTAGCTGAGATTTTCATGACTTTATCTGGCATTTTTGTTGCTTTCAATGAGAATTCTAAGTTTATATAATTTTGTCTTTCTACATCAATTTTGTCTTTTTATATGAAGGATATTAATCTTTGCGAGTAATATATATGCCAGTTTTTCTTCCTAGATTTTTATATATTTTTTAAATTTTTGCAAGCAAAGTGGTTTAAAAAATTTAATAGATTTTTGTGATTAAGGAAACAATATGGTTCGATATTTTAAAAGTTAATGAAAAAGGGGCACCTGGGTGGCCCAGTCAATTAAGCATTTGAATCTTGGTTTTGGCTCAGGTCATGATCTCACGGGTCAGTGGGTTCAAGCACCACACAGGGCTCCACATTGACAGTGTGGAGCCTGCTTGGGATTCTCTCTGTCTCCCTCTCGTTCTGCTCCTCCCTTGCTTGTGCTTTCTCTCTTTCTGAAAATAAATAAGCTTAAAAATTTAAAAAAAAAGTTAATGAAGAATATGTCATAGAACTCCAGCCTGTGGATCAGTATTGTAGACCATCCTTAAGCAGTAAAGGCTCCAGAAGTCAGTGAAACACAACTTGGGCTACAGGATAAGTGCAGATTTCAAGTTCTGGCTCTGAATATTTTTAGTACTGTGCTCTGTGGCAAGTGACTAACTTGCTCTAACTTTTAACTTCTTTGTAGGGAGGATAGTGAAAATAATACATACTGTGAAAGATATGATAAGTATTGAAGGAAATCAAGTGCCAAGTTCCATCCACAAAGAAGCAGATTAGTTTCTTGATGAACACAGATGTAAAAACCCTCAACAAAATTAGTAAACTAGGACATTTACAACTCCACACCAGAGAAAATGGATACAGAATCTGAATAGACTTTTTTTTTCCCCAAAGAAGACATGCAGATTGCTGGTACATGAAAAGATGCTCAACATCTCTAATCATTAAGGAATGCAAATGAAAATCACAATATTATTTTTATACCTATCAGAATAGCTAGAACCAAAAAGATAAGATATAACAAGTGTTGGCAAGAATGTGGAGAAAAAGACATTCTTGTGCTCCCTAGGTGAGAATGTAAACTTGTGTAGCCACTATGGAAAAGGTATGGAGGTTCCTCAAAAAATTAAACATAAATACCATATGATACAGTAAATCCACTACTGGGAATTTACTAAAAATGCTAATTGGAAATGATTTATGCATCCCAGCGTTTACTGCAAAATTATTTAGAATAGCCAAGATATGGAAGCAACCCAAATATCCATCAATAGATGAATGGGTAAATAAGTTATATATGTGTACACACACACACACACACACACACACACACAATGGATTATTACTCAGCCATAAAAAGAATGAGATCTTGCTATTTGAGACAACATGGATGGACACAGTGTGTATTCTGCTAAGTGAAAAAAGTCAGAGAAAGACAAATACCATATGATTTCACTTGTGTGTGGAATCCAAAAAACCAAAACAATCAAAGAGCAAAAATAGACTCATAAATACAAAGAACAAACTGATGGCTGTAATAGAGGAGAAAAGAAGGGTGGAGGGAAGGGCAAAATGGGTGAAATGGAGTGCAAAATACAGGCTTCTAGTTGTGAAATGAATAAGTCATGGGGTAAAAGTTACACCATAGGAAATACAGTCAATGGTATTGTAATAGTGTTGTATAGTGACAGATAGAAGCTACACTTGTGGTGAGCATAGCATAACCGTATCCAGTATCCACTTGTAAAATTGCTTTGTTGTACCCGTGAAACTAATATAACATTTTGTGTCAACTACAATTAAAAAAAGCAGATTCATGACTTCACATTTATCCCTCAGGTTTTCTCATGTCCTATCTGGGCTTGTCCTTGCATACCACAGCCTCTCAGAAACTTGCCACATAATGATTAGTGTTGAGAAGGGGGTTGATCATGATTTCTATTTTCTTATTTATGCTTTATATATTCAGGCTACAGAAAATATTTTATTGTATTAATAAAAATCATGTTTGTGTCATCTTTGTTCTGATCCCACCCAAGCTTGTAATAGTCATTAGACTTCTCACAAGATTGTGACACCATTTTCATTATATTCATTTTTGACAAGAAAGAGAAGATAATTGTTGATTAAGGAGATTACATCATAATTTCATTTTACATATTCTTTCAGTACCTGAAAAAGTAGGCATTTAGCAAATTGCTTCATTTTCTCAAATACTTTTTATTAAAGAAGATTTAGAAGTTGGAGGTCACTGACCACTGATGAATGTATATGTGTATGAGAGAGAGACAGAGGGAGACACACACAGAGAGAAAATGTTAATATAAATAAATATATGTGTGCATGTACACATACATCCCATATGAGACATACATAAGTACTTTGTGTATGTTTATAATCTTTTCATATCCAGAAATATGTTTCCACAATGTGATTTTTGTAATGAAATTCTCAACCAAGAATATGTCAATAAATTACCAAAATTTTATGTCAGTTATTTTTGATTATTTCAAAATTAATAAATTTGTTGTAAAAATGCATGCATTGGAGAAATACGTACTTATTATCACAAGTTTTCTTGTATTTTTCTTTCATCCTGTTGCACAGTAAGATGCCTACTTTTGATAATTCAGATTTTGTTCTCCAGATATATTTCCATGTATATAATAATGTATAGGTAGGTTAACATGGATATATATATATATATATATATATGTATACTCTTCCTCAAAATTTGGGTCTATCTATCTAAATATAGATTGTTCTTCAGTTCGCTTTTTCATTAAGTATCTCATGGTTTTTTATACTTTAACATTTATATTTTTGATCATGATGCATAGTTCTCCCCTGAATTATTTCACCATATGCTTTGAATAACACTATTTTCAGCAATCAGATATATTTATATGACAAGAATTTGCCTATAAAACATGTTCCAAATTTTCTAAATATTATTAGAAAAAAATTACAATGATTTACCTTTCTTTATATATGGTTTTCTTGGGTGGATAGACAAAGTGTTTTTAACTTCACCTTAATTTTCTAAATAAGTTTGTATCATAGTTAAAAACCTTTTCAGAGTCACACAGCTGATTTTAAATTCTTTTGTATCTATATCATATGCACAATATAAACAAACAACCTACCCACTTGGTGGTGAAGAAGGTGGTTGAGACGAAATTCTGTCCCAGGCCTAGAGGCTTAGATATAGGGCCGTATGGAATGGTGGTGTGTGTGGGGCCCAGAAGAGGTGAACTCTAAGGAGAGAAAGAAATTATTAACAGAATTACTTTAAGCCAGAAGCACTTTTGATGGTATCTCCTTTAAGCCAAACAAGTCTTCAGTTATCATCTACTTTATTCAAAAATGCATAATTATGTCTAAAGTTTTTCCATTGTGTCCTGTAGCCCTTTAGTCTTTGAATATAGGAATCCCCAGTAGTCCTGGTAGTTGATGTAACACTGTTAATTGCTCAATTTTTTTTTCTGCCATGAGTTGTATAATTTTTTTCATAAAAAGAATCAATGAATAAACTTAAATAATTTCTGTAATACTGAAAGGAATAAAATAAAAACGTGAAAAGAAAACATTTGTATACAATATTATAGACTATGTTATAATAATTATACAAATATTATAGACTTTATGTTAATATACTTGACCAAAGAGAACATTTACTAATCAGTAGAAAAGGGAACAAAAGATATTGACAAATAATTCACCTAAAAAGCAAAATCCTTCTCCAGTAAACCTCTGTACAGATCCCAAACCAAAAACTAAAAAGAAGAAAATTGGAATATATCATAAGTGGAAAAAGCCAATTTGAATTAAAAATGTTGAGAGGAGCTAGCTTGAAAAGATGGCAGATTAAAAGGACATTGAGCTCATCTGTTCCATGTTTACAACTAGATATCATTCACACCAAGTAAATAAACTGGAGAACAATCCATAACTAAATACAGAGATGAATATTTCTGGAAAAAAATCAGTCAATGAACTCACAAAATAAAAGGATATAAAATATATGTCTAAATATATCTAAAGTGTGGAGAGGAGTAAAGAATATGTTCAGGAGCACCTGGTGGCTCAGTCGTTTAAGCATCTGACTTTGCCTCATGATCTCATGGTTCATGAGTTCGAGCCCTGCGTAGGGCTCTGTGCTGACAGCTCAGAGCCTGAAGCCTGCTTCAGATTCTGTGTCTCCCTCTCTCTCTGCCCCTCCCCTGCTCATGGTCTCTCTCTCTCTCTCTCTCTCTCTCCCAAAAATAAAATAAACATTGAAAAAAGAATAAGTTCAAACTTAAACAGCCATAGACTTGCATATGCAGAAGAGGTTATATACAAACCTAATGGCGACCATAGATCAAAAAACACTAATAAATATGTACAGAATAATGAAAAGATATCCAAAAACATCACTAAAGAAAATCAGCAAACATGAAAGAGAGAAAAACAAGAAAAGGATGAGAGACAATCTTCAGAAACAATTACAAAACAAATAATAAAATGAGAATAAATACATATCTATCAATAATTACTTTGAATGTAAATGGACTAAAGACTCCAATCAAAAGACAGGGTGACAGAATGTATATATAAAAAAAGACCCATCTCTCCGCTGCCTACATAAGTCTCATTTTAGACATAAAGACACCTGCAGATAGGAAGTGAGGGGACTGAGAAACACCTCTCATGCAAATGTATGACAAAAGAAAACTAGGGTAGCAATACTTATTTTGGACACAAATAGACTTTAAAACAAAGACTGAACAAGACACAAAGAAGGACACTACATAATAATAAAGGGTATAATCCAACAAGAATATATAACAATTGTAAATATTTATGCACCCAACATGAAGGCCACAAATACATAAATCAGTTAATAACAAGCATAAAGGAACTAATCGTTTAATAATACAATAATAGTAGAGGACTTTAACACCACTGTTACATCAATGGACAGATCATCTAAACAGAAAATAAATAATGAAGCAATGGCTTTGAATGACACACTGGGACAGGTAGATTTAACAGATAAATTCAGAATATTCCCTTCTAAAGCAGCAGAATACACATTCTTTTTAAGTGGACACGGGACATTCTCCAGAATAGATTACATATTAGGTCACAGATCAGGCCTTAACAAATACAAAAAAGACTGAGATAATACCATGCATCGTTTCTGACCACAACACTATGAAATTTGAAATCAACCACAAGAAAAAATCTAGAAAGAACACATGGAAAGAATACATGGAGCTTAAATAACATGCTACTAAAAAACTGAATAGGTCAAACATGAAGTAAAAGAAGAAACAAAAAGTACACAGAAACAAATGAAAATGAAAACGTAATAGTTCAAAACCTTTGGGATGCAGCAAAAGCAGTTCTAACAGGGAAGTTTATAGTGGTACAGGTCTACCTTAAGAAGCAAGAAAAATCTCAAATAACCTAACCGTATACCTGTAGGAGCTAGAAAAGTAAAATAAATGATGCCTAAAGAAACAGAAGGAAAGAAATAATAAATATTACAGTACAAATGAACTATATAGCCATTAAAAATACAATAGAAGAGATCAACGAAACCAGGAGTTGGTTGTTTGAAAAAATTAATAAACCTCTAGCCAAACTTATCAAGAAAAAAAGAAAAAGTACTCAAATCAATCACAAATGAAAGAAGAGAAATAACCAACATCACAGAAACACAAATAATTATGACAGAATATTATGAAAAACTATATGCCAAAAATTTGGGCAACCTAGAAGAAATGAATAAATTCCTAGAAGGATATAAACTATAAAAACTAAAATAGAAATAAATAGAAAACTTGGGCATACCGATAACCAGCAAAAGAACTGAATCAGTAATTAAAACTCTCCTAACAAACTAATGTCCAGGGCCAGATGCCTTCACGGGCAAATTCTACCAATCATTTAAAAAAGTGTTAATACCGATTCTTCTTAAACTATTCAAAAAAAAAAAAAAACTAGAAAAGAAGGAAAACTTCCAAATTCATTCTATGAGGCCAGCATTACCCTGATACTAAAACCAGATAAAGTCTCCACTAAAAAACAGAACTACAAGCCATTATCCCTGATGAACAGAAATACAAAAATTCTCAGCGATATACTAGCAAAACTCATCCATTGATATAATATTAGAAGTATCATTCATCACAATCAAGTGGGATTTATTCCTGAAGGGCAAGTTTGGTTCAATATTCACAACTCAAACAACATGATACACCACTTTAATAAAAGGTAGGATAAAAACCATATGATAATCTCAACAGATGCAGAAAAAGCATTTGACAAAGTATAACATCCATTCATGATAAAAAACCCTCAACACAGTAGGTTTAGAGGGAACATTCCTCAACATAATAAAAGTCATATAT
This sequence comes from Acinonyx jubatus, assembly GCF_027475565.1. Classification (NCBI taxonomy): domain Eukaryota; kingdom Metazoa; phylum Chordata; class Mammalia; order Carnivora; family Felidae; genus Acinonyx; species Acinonyx jubatus. Next base: position 79,525,975 of record NC_069389.1, on the reverse strand, counting down.
GAAAAACCCATGGCTAGTATCATCCTCAATAGGGAACAACTGAGAGCTTTTCTCTATGGTCAGGAACAAGACAGGGATGTCCACTCTCACAACTCTTATTTAACATAGTACTGGAAGTCCTAGCCACAACAATCAGACTACAAAAAGAAACACATCCAAGTTGGCAAGGAAGAAGTCAAATTTTCACTATTTGCAGATGACATGATAATCTGTATAGAAAACCCAAACGACTCCACCAAACAATGTGAGAACTGATACACAAATTCAGTAAAGATGCAGGATACAAAATCAACATACAGAAATCTTTTGGATTTCTATACATCAGTAATGAAGTGGCAGAAAGAGAATTTAAGGAATTGATCCTGTTTACAATTGTACCAAAAACAAGATACGAAGGAATTAACCTAACCAAAGAAGTGAAAGACCTCTTGAAAACCACAAAGCACTGATGAAAGAAATTGAATAAGACACAAAGAAATGGAAAGACATTCCATGTTCATCGATCAGAAGAACAAATATTGTTAAAGTGTCTACACTATCCAGAGCAATCTACACATTTAATGCAGTCGTTATCAAAATACCAACAGGGTTGCCTGGGTGGCTCAGTCAGTTAAGCATCCAATTCTTGATTTTGGCTCAGATAATGATCTCTTGGTCTTGTGGGATCAAGCCCCACATCTGGCTCTTTCCAGACACAGTGGGCCTGCTTGGAATTCTCTCTCTCTCCCTCTCTCTGCCCCCCCCCCCGCTTATATGCTTTCTTTCAAAATAAATAAACATGTAAAAAAACACCAACAACATTTCTCACAGAGCTAGAAGAAACAATTCTAAAATTTGTGTGTAACCACAAGACAACCTGAATATCCAAAGCAACCTTGAAAAAGAAAAGTAAAAGTAAAGCTGAAGACGTCACAATTCCAGACTTCAAGTTATATTAGAAAGCTGTAGTGATCAAAACAGTATGGTACTAACACTAAAATAGACACGTAGATCAATAGAACAGAATAGAAAAACCAGAAATGAAGATACACTATATGGTCAATTTATCTTTGAAAAAGCAGTAAACAATATGCAATGGAGGGAGTGCCTGGATGGCTCAGTCAGTTAAGCGTCTGACTCTTAGATTTGGCTCAGGTCATGACCTCACGGTTCATGAGATCTTGGGATTCTCTCTCTCTGCCCCAACCTGCTCACGTGTGCATTCTCATTCTCTCTCTCTCTCTCTCTCTCTCTCTCTCTCTCTCTCTCTGTCTCAAAAATAAATAAACTTAAAAATAAAATAATTTAAAAAGAAAATATTTCATTAAAAAAGGAATATGCAATGGGAAAAAGACAGTTTCTTGAACAAATGGTGTTGAGAAAACTGGGCAGCAACATGCAAAAGAATGAAACTGGACCAGTTTCTTACACCACACACAAAAGTAAACTCAAAATAAATGAAATACCTAAATGTGAGGCCTGAAACCATAAAAACTGTAGAGGAGAGCACAGTCAGGAAGATCTTTGACATGAGCTGTAGCAACTTTTTACTTAGATATGCCTCTTGATGCAAGGGAAACAAAAGCAAAAATAAACCATTGGGACTTCATCAAAATAAAATCTTCTGTACAGTGAAGGAAACAATCAACACAACTAAAAGGCAACTCTTGTAATGATAAAAGATATTTGCAAATTACGTATCTGATAAATGGTTAGTATCCAAAATATTTAAAGAAATCAACTCAACTCCTCCCCAAATGAATAGTCCAATTAAAAATGGTCAAAAGACATGAATAGGCATTTTCCAAAGAAGACATCCAGATTGCCAACAGACACATGAAAAGATGCTCAACATCCCTGATCCTCAGGGGAATGCAAATCAAAACTGCAATGAGATATCACCTCACACCTGTGAGAATGGCTAAAATCTACAACAAAAGAAACAACCGGTGTTGGTGAGGATGTGGAGAAAAAGGAAACTTCTTGCAATGTTGGAGGTTCCTCAGAAAGTTAAAAATAGAACTACCTTAGGAACCAGTAATTGCCCTACTGGGTATTACCCAAAGGATACAAAAATACCAATTACAAGGGATACATGCACCGCAATTTTTATAGCAGTGTTATCAAATATAGCCAAATTATGGAAACAACCCAAATGTCCATCAACTGATGAATGGATAAAGAAGATGTGTATACATACACAATGAAATATTACTCAGCTGTAAAGAGAATGATATCTTGCCATTTGCAACCACATGGATGGAGCTAGAGAGTATTATGATGAGCAAGTCAGTCAAGAAAGGCAAATAACATGTAATTTCACTCATATTTGGAATTAAAGAAATGAACAGGAAGAAAAGAGAGAGAGGCAAATCAAGATGCAGACTCTTTACTGTAGGAAACAAACTGATGGTCAACAGAGAAGTGGGTGGGGGGATGAGTTAAATAGGTGCTAGGGATTAAGGAGTGCACTTGTGGTGTTGAGCACTGGGTGTTGTATGGAAGTGTTGAATCAGTATATTGTACACCTGAAACTAATATAGCACTGTGTTAACTAACTGGAATTTAAATAAAAAAGAAAAGAATGAGTGTGTGAAGAAAACTAGCATTGATGTTGAGCCTGAGGTGAAAATTCTACTTGTTCAGTGTGGTTGAAAGTATAGTGGTGATTAAAAGCTCTTTTTCCCTCGGGGCACCTGTGTGGCTCAGTTGGTTGAGCGTCCAACTCTTGATTTCAGCTTAGGTTGTTATCTCACAATTCGTGAGCTCAAGCCCCCCATCGGGCTCCATGTTGTCAGCTTGGGGCCTGCTTTGGATTCTCCCTCCATTTCTGTCTGCCCCTCCCCTGTTCACTCTTTCTCTCAAAATAAATAAATAATCTTCAAAAAAGCTCTTTTCCCCTCACTGCCTATAGTGTCATAAATAGCAAAATTTCCTTTTTTCTCATGGCTGAAAAATATTTCATTGAATATTATTCCCATGGGATACACACAGAAACACACACACCCTACACAGACACACACATTCTATTGAATACACACACATACACACACACACATCTTCATCACACATCTTCTTCATCATTTTTTGATGGACACTTAGAGTTTTTTTCCATATGTAAGCTATTATGAATAATGCTGCAATTAATATGGAAGTTCAAACATGTTTCTCATATCTTGTTTTCAATTCCTTTAGATATATATACTCAGAACTAGAATTGCTGTATGTAAGTGTTATTTTTAATTTTTTGAGGAACCTCCATGCTGTTTTCCATAATGGTCATCAATTCCATTTGCCAATTTACATTTCCAGCAATGGTGCACAAGAATTTTCTTTTCTCCACACCCTCACCAGTATTTTTTGTCTCTTGTTTTTTATAGTATCCATTCGAACAGGTGTGAGGCGATATGTTATTGTGGCTTTAACTTGCATTTTCCTGATAATGAGCACACTGATGTTGAGCACACTTTTATGTATCTCTTGGCAATTTGTATGTCTTTCTTAGAATATTGTTTTCTGTTTACCCCTGCAATTTTTTATTCAGGGTTTGCTGTTAGGAGCAAAATCTACTCAATTTTCCAGAAACAATCAGAAGTTAATTGACAGATTAACACTATGCTTTTTTTTTCTGGAAAAAACCCACATTTCTTATGTGTCTTAGTCATTTTGGGCTACTATGACAATATGCCACAGACTGGGTGACTTATAAGCAACAGAAATTTATTTTGCACAGCTCTAGAGGCTGGAAGTCCTAGACCAAGGTGACAGCATGGATGGGTAAGGACTCTCTTCCAGGTCCCAGACTTCTCCTTGTATCTTCATATGGTGGAAGTGGCTAGGGAGTTCTGGGGATCTCTTTTATAAAAGCATGAACCCCGCTCATGAGGGATTCCCCCTCATGACATTTTCATCTTTCAAAGTCCTCACCTACTAATACCATCACCTTTGGGGGTTAAGATTTCAATAAATGAATTTTGGAGGGACAGAAACATTCAGACCATAGAAGCATCCTTCTTTAATACACATATTCTAGTTTAGTAATAATTAATTCATAATTTTTGCATCTATAATTATATATACAATAATTCTCATTACCCATAGTTATTTTTTAACTTTTAATGTCCAATTTTACTAGCTTCATATTAGAGGTTTTTAAAAAAATCTCTTTAAGTTTATTGATAAATATCGTATTATGTATGAAATACAATATATCTAGACCCTGAACAAATCATTAGACATGGATGCACATGAATTAATGGAAAGGAAGGGGATTTTTTTAAATTGACTAATATATGCATTTTATTTTATTTTTTTTCAATATATGAAATTTATTGTCAAATTGGTTTCCATACAACACCCAGTGCTCATCCCAAAAGGTGTCCTCCTCAATACCCATCACCCACCCTCCCCTCCCTCCCAACCCCCATCAACCCTCAGTTTGTTGCCAGTTTTTAAGAGTCTCTTATGCTTTGGGTCTCTCCCACTCTAACCTCTTTTTTTATTTTTTTCCTTCCCTTCCTCCATGGGTTTCTGTTAAGTTTCTCAGGATCCACATAAGAGTGAAAACATATGGTATCTGTCTTTCTCTGTATGGCTTATTTCACTTAGCATCACACTCTCCAGTTCCATCCACGTTGCTACAAAGGGCCATATTTCGTTCTTTCTCATTGCCATGTAGTACTCCATTGTGTATATAAACCACAATTTCTTTATCCATTCATCAGTTGATGGACATTTAGGCTCTTTCCATAATTTGGCTATTGTTCAGAGTGCTGCTATAAACATTGGGGTACAAGTGCCCCTATGCATCAGTACTCCTGTATCCTTTAAGTAAATTCCTAGCAGTGCTATTGCTGGGTCATAGGGTAGGTCTATTTTTAATTTTCTGAGGAACCTCCACACTGCTTTCCAGAGTGGCTGCACCAATTTGCATTCCCACCAACAGTGCAAGAGGGTTCCCGTTTCTCCACATCCTCTCCAGCATCTATACTCTCCTGATTTGTTCATTTTGGCCACTCTGACTGGCGTGAGGTGATATCCGAGTGTGGTTTTGATTTGTATTTCCCTGATAAGGAGGGACGTTGAGCATCTTTTCATGTGCCTGTTGGCCATCCGCATGTCTTCTTTAGAGAAGTGTCTATTCATGTTTTCTGCCCATTTCTTCACTGGGTTATTTGTTTTTCGGGTGTGGAGTTTGGTGAGCTCTTTATAGATTTTGGATACTAGCCCTTTGTCCGATATGTCATTTGCAAATATCCTTTCCCATTCCGTTGGTTGCCTTTTAGTTTTGTTGGTTGTTTCCTTTGCTGTGTAGAAGCTTTTTATCTTCATAAGGTCCCAGTAGTTCATTTTTGCTTTTAATTCCCTTTCATTTGGAGATGTGTCAAGTAAGAAATTGCTGCAGCTGAGGTCAGAGAGTTTTTTCCTGCTTTCTCCTCTAGGGTTTTGATGGTTTCCTGTCTCACATTCAGGTACTTTATCCATTTTGAGTTTATTTTGTGAATGGTGCGAGAAAGTGGTCTAGTTTCAACCTTCTGCATGTTGCTGTCCGGTTCTCCCAGCACCATTTGTTAAAGAGACTGTCTTTTTTCCATTGGATGTTCTTTCCTGCTTTGTCAAAGATTAGTTGGCCATACGTTTGTGGGTCTAGTTCTGGGGTTTCTATTCTATTCCATTGGTCTCTGTGTCTGGTTTTGTGCCAATACCATGCTGTCTTGATGATGACAGCTTTGTAGTAGAGGCTAAAGCCTGGGATTGTGATGCCTCCTGCTTTGGTCTTCTTCTGCAAAATTACTTTGGCTATTCGGGGCCTTTTGTGGTTCCATACGAATTTTAGGATTGCTTGTTCTAGCTTCAAGAAGAATGCTGGTGCAATTTTGATTGGGATTGCATTGAATGTGTAGATAGCTTTGGGTAGTATTGACATTTTGACAATATTTATTCTTCCAATCCATGAGCAGGAAATGTCTTTCCATTTCTTTATATCTTCTTCAATTACCTTCATAAGCTTTCTATAGTTTTCAGCATACAGATCTTCTACATGTTTGGTTAGATTTATTCCTAGGTATTTTATGCTTCTTAGTGCAATTATGAATGGCATCAGTTTCTTTATTTGTCTTTCTCTTGCTTCATTGTTAGTGTATAAGAATGCAACTGATTTCTGTACATTGATTTTGTATCCTGCAACTTTGCTGAATTCATGTATCAGTTATTGCAGACTTTTGCTGGAGTCTATCGGATTTTCCATGTATAGTATCATGTCATCTGCCAAAAGCGAAGGCTTGACTTCCTCTTTGCCAATTTTGATGCCTTTGATTTCCTTTTGTTGTCTGATTGCTGATGCTAGCACTTCCAACACTATGTTAAACAACAGCGGTGAGAGTGGGCATCCCTGTCGTGTTCCTGATCTCAGGGAAAAAGCTCTCAGTTTTCCCCATTGAGGGTGATGTTAACTGTGGGCTTTTCATAAATGGCTTTTATGATCTTTAAGTATGTTCCTTCTATCCCGACTTTCTCAAGGGTTTTTATTAAGAAATGGTGCTGGATTTTGTCAAAGGCCTTTTCTGCATCGATTGACAGGATCATATGGTTCTTATCTTTTCTTTTATTAATGTGATGTATCACGTTGATTGATTTGCGAATGTTGAACCAGCCCTGCATCCCAGGAATGAATCCCACTTGATCATGGTGAATCATTCTTTTTATATGCTGTTGAATTCGATTTGCTAGTATCTTATTGAGAATTTTTGCATCCATATTCATCAGGGATATTGGGCTGTAGTTCTCTTTTTTTACTGGGTCTCT